>NW_024541034.1:0-11502 GCF_016647625.1 Suillus subalutaceus
GCAACTGGATGGTGAGACAAAGAAAGGAAAGCAAAATTGGACATACAGGATCAAGTATATAATCTGGCAGGGGAAATCAGTAGCATCCAGTCTGACATCATGTCTATCCATAACTCAAAGTATCAATGATTTCTTGCCAAGCTTGAGGTGAAGAGTGAAAACAACCAGGAAACAAAAAATATATAATTGGCTTCGTGATACATGTGCACATGAGGCATCTCAGGCCATTCTGAACCATCAGTGAGAGCAGGAGAATAGGGCTGTTGAAATTTGCCTTTGTGAAGTTGACATTTGAGTGCATGAGGCACATTCAATAGTTCTTGACAAGGAGGCAGAGACTCTGCATCTGTGGATTTAGTATCATCAACTGATGTAGGGTGGTGGTGGTGGAAGTACCTGAGTCCCGTGTCATTGTCATCATCATTATGTTGTTGTTGTTGT
This sequence comes from Suillus subalutaceus, assembly GCF_016647625.1. NCBI lineage: Eukaryota > Fungi > Basidiomycota > Agaricomycetes > Boletales > Suillaceae > Suillus > Suillus subalutaceus. The sequence continues at coordinate 442 of NW_024541034.1, forward strand.
TGTTGTTGTTGTTGTTGTTTTGTTGTTGTTGTTGTTGTTGTCCGTGATTGCACAGGTGAGAGTAGTAGTGAAACGCAGGGTATTCGAGTCAATATGTAATAAGGCTTGCGAGTGCTGCGGCCATGGGAATACATGTAATAACACCTGCTGTTCATTCAGTAATGGTCAAATAAGCTTAAAATGCACCAATGGAGATAGGCAGACATAGGTAGGACATGGGAGGATTCGGTACTGATGGGATGGGACGGTCGGCTGTAGTACATGATGACTGAACTAGCAGGAAGGGAATGGTACAGTATTTCCTGGCTATCTGCAAATGGCTGAGGCAACGGGTCCATATTGGCTGAGTCGGGCTTAGTCCACTGCGACATGGAAGGGTCAGGTGAGTTGAGGCTTTGCAAGGAAGTGATGATGGATGTGATGTAGACTTCTAGGATGCTTGACCTCTATAGCAAAAAGGGGTTCTGCAAGGCTAGCCCGAGTTTGAACACCACAACGGTTAGAAATCCCACCATTGAAATTGTATCAAGAGACTTACTTTATCTTGAGCAATGGCCATGGGTATTCTTTCTTGTACTTCACCTCATACAGCTGCGAGAACTCTTCTAGCATAGTGCTATTGTTGCTTGCATTGTCACATGTGATGTGCCCAAGCTGGCCAATATACTGAGTACAATAGCACTTAGGAAGTCAAAAGCACAGACTTTATGAGCAATGCCAACTGATCCAGTATCTTGAGTAAGGCATCACCTAAGCACTAACCATTGTGTGCATTATTCAGCTGCAAAACTGAGCAGTGCACTTTGAGACTCCCACTGCATTGGATGGTTTTCTTTGATCCAGTGGCCCGTGATGGCGAAGTACCCATTTACATTTTTGGCCTACCATGCATGCATGTTATGTTGACAGCTCTGCTAACAGAGTCACTCTGTAGCATATATTAGAAGATGAGAATACTGAAAGGCCTGATGATATATACATTCAGTTTTGCTTTCAGCCGGATTAGATGATTCTTAAACATCTGCATGATTTCAGCACGTGTAGCTTTGACCTGGGATTTTGACACCTTGTGTGGTGCAGGAGGCCACATCAATCATCTCCTTGAATTTCAGATGTTCAAGGGCCTGTATAGGCCTGCTATTATGTCATTAGGATGTAGCTAGATAACACGGTAGTTGCTACAAGACTGACCTGATCTGTTGCAATGAGCCACTCAACAGCTGCTTTCTTAACAAGCTATCACTGTAGGGGAATTCCGCACTCTGAAAGCTTTCGCTCCATCATATGCGCATTGATGGTTTGCTGGACTTGGCACCAGGTCATTTAGACACAAAGGCATTGTCCTTGGCCCATTGCTGAAATTTTCCATACAGATGCACACAATCAGGATTGCTGCAAGCGGCCACAATACTTAAGACTTGCCACAAATTTAGCTTCTGCATGTTGGCGCAGTGTGGTCATCTCATTCATGATAATACAATAACCCCTAGTAGTGTAGTATGTACCATTAAGACTGCACAGAATTAAATGATTGCAAGAAAACTCACAGGCAGACCTTGCATTTGCGGTGTTTTTTGACCGTTCCATTGGTGCCAGCATGCTCAAATGAGTTACTAAAAAATTGATTGATGTCACAAGTCTTGTCTTCACACAAGAGACCAGAATCAGTGACAGGCTGCACATTAATGTCAGCAAGAATTCCATCATCATTGACTTTGGCATCATGATCTATTGCTGGGGGCCTTTCATCGATGGACTCATTTGGCTGTTGCCCTCCATGTGAGTGAAACATCTTACATCGGTAGCATATAGACTCACATTTTGGATTGGTCCGTGCATTTTTGTGCTCTTCATCACCAGATTTGACATTGTCAAAATCATTGTCATCACCTCATACCCTTTTGTTATTGCCAGGCATGGGTACAGGACCTACAGGTAGAAGTTCAACATCAGGAAGATTTTGAGAGCCATGGGTAGTGCCAGTTTTGGTGGTCTGTGTGGTCTGATTCACAGCCTCTGCAGCCCGAAAATCATTAATAGCTTTTGTCTGGGATGGGAGAGCTGCCTTCTCTGAATGCTGGAGAAGTGCAGCTGTGGGTTTAGTTTTGTGTGCTGGCGCACCATGCGAGGCTCATCATCACTGTCTGTGTGAATCACACCAGACATTGGCCAGTAGGTAGGAATGATAGGTAGTACTAAGTAGGGAGATATACTAGCATAGTTGCAAACATTTTATCCTGCCATGAACTACTGACATCGCCATCATTGGTCCATCAAGGTAGCAACATATGAGAGCCCACATAGGAAAGTAAATCACTGAAAACAGCAATATCAGACAAATCTAACACTAAAGTGAGTATTATTGAGCCTTGGAAGCATAACATAGGGCAACTTAGGGCAACTCACCAGTCATTCAGACATCTATCATGTTATCATCATCATTAAAGCCTAAAAGGATAACAACAGATACAAAAATAAATCTAGAAGATCAAAGGTCAGTGATAAGTCCACGGATGATAACTAAGTGGTAAAGCCACAGCCTGGGCCACCGGCTTGGGCTTTCAAACATCTCAAGCTGGGCCCATTTAGGCCTGGTGTGGTGAACAAGTTTTGGCTGGGCTGTAGGTAAAAGTACCAAACCAAAATATATGAGTCTCCTGCTCTGTCTAGCTGCTACTACTCCTGCTAGCAGGAACATTCAACCCTAAAGGATCTCTGACTAGGCTCAGGCTCAAAGAAAGAGAGTGGAGAAGGTACTCCAAGTCAAGGTAAGAAACTATGTTCCAGGAGCTATCTGGTGAGCTGAGAAGCTACAACTAGGAAAGCTACAACTAGGGGATGCTACTGAATAACCCAGTGAATGGGGAGCAACCAAAGAACTGGAAACAAGGGAAACTAGGCAATGACGTAGAGTCCTAGCTAAAGAGTGAAGTAATTATGTAAGCAGAAAAAGTGCGAACCTAATCTAAGGAAAGTGTCAATAAGACCTACATAGTAAAAAACTTGCCTTTGCAAGGCTACAGAAAGTTTGAACACCACAACAGCTATGAATCTATAGGAAGTAAAGACATAGGAATGTAGGTAGAAGTAGACTGGATGCTCAGAAACAGGTCCGAAGGTATCCAGAGCGTGGGAATGGCCAAAGCGGACAGAAATAGTATGAGAACTGGGCCAACACAAAGCAGACAAGTAAGGAAAATGATAGGGAGGGACTAGGTTTCAAGGGATTGAATTGCAATGTCCAGGAAAAACTAGGTAAAATGTCCAGCTATCAGGTCACCAATAGGGGCTAAGAGCGGAACCTAATGGGTGACTACTTCGAAGTAAAAACCAAAGGAAAGTAAATACCACTGAAGGGAAGTAATATTAAAGTAGTCACTACAGGCTCTTTATACTAGCTAAATCCTCTCAGACTTGGAAGGGATAGGAATAGTAGAAATATGTAAGAACATGTAATAAGGCTGAAACCCTTGTTACAACATGAGGCAAGTAAAAACATGTACCAATGGAGTTTAGATGGACATGGAATTAACACAGGGCTTTTCTAAAATGGGTTCTGAGCGGTCCAAAGGCACGGGAACTCAGCCGGAGGTTAAGCAGATGCACGGGAATGGTCCAGACATGCAGGAATAGGTTTGAGTATGCGGGAACGGTTGATGCAGCTGTGCAAAATGTCAGACATGAATGGATATGAGGTAGATGCAAGTGAAATGTGGTAGGGAGTGTTATTGCATATCACTGACCATCCTAAAGCATGCAGGGTGCAGGAATGCGATGGACTGCAGTTGGGTCAGCTGATGATGGCACAGAAAATATGACCAATGACTTGGCTGAAGGTTCTGGCCTAATTTGGCAAGGATAGAGAAGTGGTGAAATATATATGGAAGGTAGTTCCTGGATAGTTTGACTTCTATATGAAAAAGGGCTTCTGCGAGGCTAGCCTGAGCTTGAACACCACACTGGCTTGGCCCGGCCCACTGCTTGAAGCCAGGCCATGCATATCACTACTAGTGGAGCACTAGCTAGTGGAGCACTAATGTTGGAGATGCAGGTAGAGAGTCTAAGGAGTGTAGTAGATAGCGAGTGAGATCAAAGGTTTGATTGCAAAGGTAAGGGAACGTCAAGGTAAAGTGTTCAGGTATAAGGAAACCAATAGGGGCTATAGAGTGCAACTAAAGGGCGACTACTTCTAGTAAAACCTAAGGGGAAGGAATACAGCAGAAGGGAAATGATGTTTGAAGTTGTCACCATAGGCTTCTTATACTAGTAAACTATACCCTGTTGGACTCGGAAGGGATAGTGTGGACATGTAATAAGACTGCAATACTTGTTACAAAACATGAGGCAAGGCAAATTATATATCAATGAGGTAGGATGGACAATGGATGGATTCCAACATTTTGGGTGGATCCTAGAGCGCAAGAAAAGTGCTGAGTATGGGAACAAGCGCTAGATAGAGTGGACTTGCACTAATGCATCTAAAACACATTGCTGGTAGTTTTGATAGCACTATAAGTGCAGGAATAGCACAGGATAAGGCACAGGAACATGAATAGTGCTGCGGGAATGTGCACGCATAGTGTGGGAAAGTGGCAGACTAGCGTTGGACAAGGGTTATAGCTGAAACAAGTGAGGACCGTATATAGGGGAATAGTGAATGATCTGAGATCTAGCTTTGGGTCCACCTATTCAAGGCTTATGCAGGTATACATGCCTAGCACCAATATAATTGTCACAACAGGATAGTATTGAAAAAGTAGAACATGTCACAAAAAAGTAAAAATAGCACGGAAACAGTAGTCTAAGTTGTATTACTGTGCTTGTAATAAGTGCAGAAACATATATTACTGTTAGATGAGTCAAGTGATGAGGATGTGTTAAAGGAGTTCACTTGACTATAAAGCGGTAGGCATCCAAAATCATTACTGTAGAGTGGGAAGATCAAATGGGCTCACAGGCTTTGAGCGGGTGTGGGCAGCTGCTTTGTATCTGATGCAGTGTGATCCTGTGATGGTGTGGGGTACCTCTGATGGTGAAGTTGTAGGCAGAATGGATATTGGACTATCTGAATCATGTTCACACTTCAGTCTCCCAGGAGGACTAGGCTGGGGCAGTGGAAGGTCACTGACATATGCCCATTTTATACAAGATATCCTTCCATTATAGTGAGCCCCCACTGAAGAAAATTAAAATTAAAATAAACATACCATAGATATCACTTTTCTGATCCACTAGGCGTCATGATCAAGTTCTCAGTTAGCACTAGCTGATTCTTCTATGAGTTTGGTGATGTCTGATATTCAGTGTGAAGGAAGCATAGTCGAACAAAAGAGTCAGTATAATTAGCTACTTAGAGGATGTGGTGGGGGAACTCAAGAGGCAAGCATTCAACACAGAGCTATAGCAATAGTTTTAACTTAGCAGATTTTTGGCATGAACAGCAGTTGTCAGCAAATGCCAATGGCAATTCAAACTCAGAGTGCTTAAGCATATCGTTCACTTTGTTGTTCAATGAACTTCAAGCTTCAATGCCAATGTTCAACATTTGATGTCCATTTTCACTTCAACTCTTGCATTTTCATAATTTCAGCTACTTGTGTCTATTTTTCAGCTAGCTCTGTCAATCACCATCTCTGGCCCTCTATATCAAAGCTATCCAGTGTGTTACCAATCTACTGTTCAATATATCCAACAGTCTTGATTCTGGACACTCAAGCTCATTAAGTGTGGGCCACAGTACCTGTGGTATTGATGTATCACTTGCTGGCAGTGTAACAAAAATGTGATACAATAGTTGCTCACAGCCATAGCTCCCAGTGATACATTAATCTGTTATACATGCAGCCCCCTCTACTTCCCTGCACCAAGCACTATTAGCTGAGCATTGAGATCTATCATATGTGACATGTCTGAGGTCTTGTTTTCTGAATCTGCAATCTTGACCCTTGATTCTCCAGTGTTGCTCTTTCTCCTCATTAATATTAAAAGTAATAATCAATATACATTTCTATCTATAACTGCAGGGAAGCATCAATAGTAGGAGCATTCATCTCTCTGCTCTCTGAAATAATGACACCACCAGAGACAAGGGCAGGTAACATCACTCCACAACTGTTGAAACTTGGTTATCAGCAATGTTTGCAAGTCAGACTGACGACATGCATATGCTGTCAGTCCTTCTTGTGTAGGTGCCAAGTTGAGTATTCAGAGGTCGTGTGCTCCTTTCACCAGGACCCTTGCCACTTCAAAAATACCAGCACTCATCTCATCTCTTCTAGCAATAGTTCCACCCCCTCTGACCACTGGTGTGCATGGGCACAAGCCTTGCACCATTCCAAGCAGACACCTATCAAAATATCAGATAAATATAAATAAAACATAACATACACTTACAATCTTGCATGCATTCATTTTCTGTGCAGCTGTATTCAGCATGGGAGTCTAACCAAATCCAGGAGATGGTTTCTCTCCCTTGCTGCTCCATGTCACCCATAAGTTTAATGTCAGAGTCGAGAAGTGGGAGTATGGTAGCCTCCCAACTGCACTTCTCAAGTTGTGGCCGATGTTACAGTCTAAGTATGCCCTATTCATTTTTCTTCCCTAACTTATATGATGTCATGTGCTGCATGATGCCACTGCTAGACTTATCTCTTTCTCATTTTATCCTTAACTCATTGTATTACATCACGATCGCTATCAAGCCGTCGCTAGGTGACCTATTCTTGCTATCTCTGACTCATCTCTTATCTTTGACTCATTATGACTTGTCTTTTATCTCTGACTCATTCAGATACCTGCCCTAAAGCAGTTACCATTCTATATAAACCTGCTCTGTACATTGTAGTTCTTTATTTTAATCTTACTGGGTTTTACCTGGAACTTCCTTCGCTTAAGACTCCAATCTTAAGTCGTCTGAACCTGATTCAAGTCGAGGACACTCTCCTTGATTTGTCTCATAAACTTCTACATATGTAGGAGTATTTGAACCAACCTTAGCCGACATTACTTATCACGTTGCTATACGTCAGAACTATCCCAGTTCGTAACAGCCAAGGGACAACATGTGTTGCGTGCACATTTATACTTTAGTACACTAGCTTGCTTCCTTGACTCCACAGCATCAATAATTCTTTTTGATGAGTGGAACTTGCCTGACCACAGACATTTTTGTCCTTGTACATGTACATGTGTGATCAAAGGTAAAGGTGTGAATGAACTTGGTTGAGGGCATCGAGGCTTGTGCATAGCATAGCTCCCACTCGTGGCCAGCAAGCTTCTTGTCTACAGGGGTGTCTGCTGGAAGGTGCGAAGGGAGCCATAGGTTGAAATCTTCAGGTTTCAATTCCTGCAACTTCCCACTAGCTTCAGATGATCAATGCTAGAGTTGACAGACAACTGGCATGTACAGTTCCTGGATGCGAGCCCAGGCATAGAGCCATTGCTGGAGGGAGGTGATCTGAGTCTGCATTGTAGCCTTCTGCTTATTGGTGTCATTTAGGGAGACATTGGCAAGACTGGATCTTAAGTGTGCCCTGTAAAACTGTCAGTACAACATAGTGTAACAATCAATAAAAATGTACTCTTGATCTTCAAAATTGATGCCCAAAATAATCAGCCTGCTTGGAGAGATATTGGTATAAAGTGAGTCATCAATTCCAGCTTGAAGTTTTTGAGTTTCAAGTTCAATGAGTTGTAGTTGTATGGCTGCCTGTGTGACCATTACCGTTTATTAGAACAACTACTGTGAAAACACCAAGACCATTTATGATTAAACTGGCTTTCAAAGGAATTGGGAGAAAAGTTATCTTCCTCCCAGGATTCTATCTCTGCTTTCTATTCAGTGATGAGAGCCAGTTGGATAGTAGTTTCCAGCTCCGCAATGGCTTTAGAGTGCTCCTTCATCCACTTTATGGCCTCAACCATCTTCTTATGTAATGTCCACCCTAGGTCTACATCAGAATTTGAGATTGAAAGAAAGAAAATGCACACCTAACACTATTATTTTTTCCCAGCTTCAATCACTGAAGTGATCATCAAGAGTGTCCTGACATGTTCCCAGTCTCATCTCTTTGGTACTTGATGCCACTCAATTGATGTTGGACCAGCCCCGTTCAGAAGCTTCACTGTCTGTTCAGCCCATGTATCTTGACCAGTTAAAGAGAAGTTCGTGCGACACTTATTGACATGGCTTGAATGTGGAATTATGACATAAAAATTGTATAAGGAAGGATTCATGGGGAGGGCAAAGCCATTCTGGCATTGTTTCCATCCAAGTCCAGAGTCTCTTGTGCCACTGGCATATGATGTCGTAGGAGATGTTGATCATGGACATTGCAAAGATGAGGAGTGCAGAACACATAATATAGTCCATGTTGATGTACCTAAGTAATATTAGCTGTGAAAAATTCCAAATACAATATACTACATACTGTTCCTCCTTCTGAAGGTCTCCAACACCATTAGGAAGCTTCATGTCATGTCTGGCGCAGTCGATCATTCCGACACCTGTGGCAGCGAGGCCCATGGGAGGACTTGATATCCGCCATATTGACCACATTGTGGCTTATACATGTGCTTCGCTATAGAAAAAAAATTAACTTGATAACTATCACAAGAATAACATTACTTACCTCTTGATTTTCAGTAGCACGATCTGCAATGTAAGACTTGTACCTGCCCTCCTGCATGAATACATCCAGCCGGCATTGAGACTAGGGCCAGCAGTATCAGAAGACACCACTTTTCGCTTGAGCCTGAAGTTTGCATCAATTGTGACAAACAATGCATTTTTCCATCTGCTCAGATAACATGAGCTTAGAAAATAGACAATGAGAGAAAGACTAATATCTTACTTGATAAACAGCAGCTTCTTTCAGTCTGGCAGAAGATTCTTACAGGCCATGGACATGTAGAGCATAGAACAGCTAACTCCTTCAGCTGTAGCATCAACTCCAGCTGAGTCGTGTCCCCTTCCTCCATGGCCAAGTTGTTTGAGGTTGTGCCATTGGCATACCATCCACATGAAAGCAGAATAACGATCCTAGAATATACAGTAGCTCAAAAAAGTATCTCAATGTTTGTGGGTTTTCATGTAATTGCTTCATTGTGAGTCAGGGCGTGAGGATCTGACTAATCTATAGGGAGGTGTCAGAATGCTCTGCCTTGTGGCTTCATATCTGTTCCCTGTAGCATGGGAATCCGATGTTATCATGTAAAGATATGGTCATTTTAATTTGATGCCTCATTGAGACACTTTTGACTTTGAATTTGACCAATATAATCTCTATAGTTCTAGTACTTAGTGTTGCCTCCTCTTGCTAATCACTTCTATCATTATAAACACACTATCTATCATTCCTAGCATTACCCATTAGTAATATTTCCTCACTGTTTGTAACTCTCTCCTGTAGCTGAGATAGCTCCTATTCTCATCTTCAGCTCCTCTTATCTGTCTAACAGGCAGATTTCTACTAAAACTGGCCTGAGCAGGGATATCATTGCTAGATTCATCAAAAGACCATTCCAGATAAGACAAATATCAAATTAAATCACTTTTAAGCTCATACCATATCGCAAAAGATCTTTTGGGTATTATATTTGACTGGGCAGGCTGCTGATACTCCTCAAGTCATCAAATTCATTTATTCTGTTATCCATACCACTGTCTCCACTCAAATAGTCAGGATATTCTCAAGCAGCTAACCTTGAAGCTATAACTAAAAAGAAAAGCTTCTCCTATCTTCAGCCTATAGAGGGAGGAGACTAGCCTTTGCTCTGAAGCACCAGTATTGGACTTTGAGGACTGGAATAGGGCTATCTGGTCAGATGAGACAAAAATCAATAGAATGGGGTCAGATGACCAGGAATATGTATGGAAAAAGGCAGGCAGAAGAACTACTAGGACAAAGAAAGTCAAGAAAACACTCAAGTTTGGAGGAGAAACTTGATGGTATGGGGTTGTATGAGGTGGACTAGGGGAGGAATTCTCTGTGAGGTGGAGGGGAGGATAGATGCAGAGCAGTGCATCTCAATTTTGGCAGAGTGTCTGCTTAAAAGCATGCAGGAATCAAACATTGATGAAGAAGACACCATCTTATGACAAGATAATGATCTCAAGTATGCTTCAAGTTGGCTACCAAATGGTTTGAAAACTATGATATTACTGTTCTATCATGGCTAGTACAGTCTTCAGACCTCAACCCTATTGAACAACTCTGGAAATTACTCAGGAGGTGTATCAGGATCCTCAATAGGGGCTATTTCAGCTATGGAGAGAGTTACAGCACAGTGAGGGAATATTACTAATGGGTAATGCTAGGAATTGATAGATAGTGTGTTTATAAGAGTGGTAGAAGTGATTAGAGCAAGAGGAGGCAACACTAAGTACTAGAATTATAGAGATATTGGTCAAATTCAAAGTCAAAAAGTGTCCAATGAGGCATCAAATTAAAAACCATATCTTCACATGATAACATCGGATTCCCGCTACAGGGAACAGATGAAGCCAAAGGCAGAGCATTCTGACACCTCCCTATAGCTTAGTCAGTTCCCCACATGACACACAATAAAGCAATTACATGAAAACCCACAAATATTGGAACACTTTTTTGAGTCACTGTATCATCATTAGACAGTTCTAGGAAGAGATTGAAATACTCACCTTGATCCCTATCAACCTGGAATTATTGGTGTATCTTGCGAGCGAATGGTAGAACTCATAAGCAGACACCTTGTTCTCAAATGATAGAATATGAAAATGCTGCAGAAACCAAAAAGTCGCTGCAGTTCAAGGCTCTGAGACAGTTGCCAGATACCACCACATATATAGCAGTTGTTTGTACTGGACCTGAGCTGAAGTGCAGCCACAGAAGTCCAGCACAACTTCATGAACACCATTGAGCCCAATGACCACAAAATCGTCACCAGCAGATGGATGAGGATTATAGTACCTTTCTCCTAGGTTATGGCCAAGTTGTATTTGAACCCTGAGCTTTTTCAGGTGATACATTGAAAAAAATACCTATTCCACATGACATGATTAGTAACACATTAATGCCAAGA
>NW_024541035.1:0-11453 GCF_016647625.1 Suillus subalutaceus
ATATTTAGTAGTTGCATAGCCACCTGTAGAGTAGTATATAAGGGACATAGTTTCTCTCTTTGAATAATAAGATCCCTTTTTAGAGAGTTTGCGTATCTCTCAGAAAGTTTCTCACCTGTCATATACCATATATCCGGTTACAGATCCGATGATCCGGATCTCAGATCCGATCCAGATCCGATGAACATATCCATCGTCCGGTCCACAGATCCGCTTTGATTCTTATTTCATTTCCTGTTCATATAACTCTAACTATCGTTCATCTCCTTTCGGTATTCCTGTACACGGTATACCGGTTATCCTTTACTTCCGCTTTGCTTACTGATCCGCTATGCTTACTGATCCGCTACACTTACGAATCCGCTTTTACTTGTACTTCATTCCCGGTTCATGATTCGTGATCCATCCAACTTACCAATACGCTCCACTTAGACTTTGCTTATACTTTCGTACATAGCCTCGCACCTTTGCTTATTGATCATTCCGTTAGCTATCCGTAGTATATAAACCTTTGTATATGCGCTGTAGTAGATCAGTTCGAATATCATCTTAGATTGCACTCATTCCGTCTGGACTCTAAGTCCCTCCGTTATCCACTCCGGACTTGAGTACGCTACTCTTGTCTACTCCGAGACTTAGGATAGATTCCTATAGTCTACATATCCGCCTCTGTCTTCGGACAGTCCTCACCCCGTTAGTTTCTAGTCCGGATCCGATCCGGATTAGCCGTTACTCTATATGTTCGATATCCGGAAGTCTTAACGGATCCATTGCAATACTTATCCGTTGCAATTACAAGACTTATCTGTTACGATACTTATCCGTCTCACTAGACGCGATACTTTAGCTCTCTGAAATAAGGGGCAAGACTCGGGAAAGGGGCACAGCGCACGAGCTGAGGCCGAAGCCCTTCGGATCCGATACTACTTGAGTACGGTCTTAACACACTCTAACATCTCGAATGGTGTCAACCAGCCAACTTCCACCTGTCTGGCGAGCACAGACCAGTTGGCCTCACACAAGGGATTGAAAGATGGCGGAAGTGGCAAGAAGGGTATCTACAATGTAAGGTTCAATGCGTGTCGGTGGTGTGCACCCTTTGAGACTCACCATGCGCTGTGAGACAGACTGCGACTCAACCAATTCTGTCCAGGAAATATGGCGAATTAACAGGCACCACCTGCCCTCCAAATTCTCATGGTAGTTGAATTGTGACCTGTAGTGGCTAATAGTAGACAAGGTGAAGGGTTGTCAAGGAATCCAAATAAAGAGTACTTACAATGGTACCAAAATTCAGCAGTGCTGACTGCGCTGTACTTCCTTGGAAAGATATGGAGAGAGAAATGGGCGTGAAGCTGACACCTTCATTGGCTGGGAGAGGTGAGGTGTGGATGATGCTGGTGACAACAGACATGCGTCCGTGCGGGGTAAGAGTTATTCTATTGACTGCCAATATTCTTCAAAGTTGTGTTGATCAAAGACAAGGCAATATTCCCATGGATGACAGTTGTTGAAACCGTGGCATTGAGGCTTGAAGCTTCTGAAGCTTCATAAGTTCTGAAGGTCCCCTGTGAATTGTGATCAATCAAACATGTTTACAGCGTGTCGCCTGATTTTTTAACTCTGACCTTTACTTTGAGCGCTCTGAAACATACCATGGCCAGGACAGGTTGTCAGCGGTCAATTCCCCTTGATCCCCAAGGTATGAATTCTTTTTATGCCAGTAACAGACTTACAATGATATTCTTCAGTATTTTCATTGCAGAAAACTCAGTGGACGTGCGATATGGCAAGGTCTGCCCGCAGCGCAATGGGAAACTGTGAGCTATGAAGGCCTGCCATGTTGCTGACCACTGCACTACAAAACTTCATAAAGACAGCTTTATTCTCAGTTTGCGCACTCAGGAGAAGAAAATTGTCCACTGCCTGCCCAGTCACTGTCACCTCACCTCACTCCCGCTGCTCATTCCCATCTGGCCTATGATATACCACCACTGGAAGACCCAGAGAGACAACAAACACCTTCCCCCCCTTCAGTGATGAGCACAGAGGATGATGACAACAATCATGACCACGAACAATTACTGCAACTGTGGGATACATCAACATGAATGTTCGCGATTGAGGAACCTGACCTTTACAGTGAACTTATTGCTGCTCGAAACCGGGGAGATACACTCTTTACATGCTCTCTTCAGCTGCTCGCAGATGAATTTGGACTCGACAAAAATGACATGCTGGACCCTCCTCCAGATGATAATGAATTTGGGCTGTCCTTGGAAGACGAAGGTATGTACAGTGGCTCAAAAAAGTGTCTCAATGTTTGTGGATTTCCATGTAATTGCTGTATTATGAGTCAGGGCGTGGGAATATGACTAGGCCATAGGGAAGTGTGGGAAAGCTCTGCTTCCTAGCTTTATGTTTGGTCCCTATAGCATGGGAACATTATGTTATTGAGTGAAGATGTGGTCATTTTAATATGGTGACTCATTGAGACACTTTTTTTGACTTTCAGTTTAACCAACACAATCTCTATAATTCTAGTACTTGGTGTTTCCTCCTGTTGTTCTAATTGCTTCTATCACTCTTCTATTCACACTATCTATCAATTTCAGGCATTCCTCATCAAAAATCTTGCCCCACTCTGCTGCAACTCTCCCCTACAGCTGAAATAGCCCCTATTATTATCTTCAGCTCTTCTAATCTGTATACCAGGCAGATTGCTACTAAAACTGGTCTGAGCAGGGTTATTCTCATTATGGTCATTAAAAAAGTCATTCCAGATAAGACAAATATCAAACTAGATTGTCCTTTCAAGCTCACACCCCATAACAAAAAATCTCTTGTTTATCATATTCTAATTGGGCAGGCTGCCAATGCTACTCAAGGCACCAAATTCATTAATTACATCATCTACACTTGCTCTCTTTACTCAAATAGTCAGGAATACTCCTAAGGTAGCCAACCTTAAAGCTGTAATCAAGCAGAAAAAACCTCTCCTGTCTTCAGCCTATAGAGGGAGGAAACTAGCCTTTGCTGTAAAGCCTCAGTATTGGATTGTTGAGCACTGGAATAGGGTTACCTGGTCATATGAGACAAAATCAATAGGATGGGGTCAGATGGCCAGGAATATGTATGATAAAAGGCAGAAGAACTACTAGAAAAAAGCAAAGTCAAGAAAACACTAAAGTATGAAGTAGGATACTGATGGTATAGGTTTGTATGAGGTGGAATAGAGTAGGAATTCTCTGTGAGGTGGAGGAGAGAATGAATTCAGAGCAGCACATTTCAATTTTGGAGGAGTGTCTGCTCAGGAGCATGCAGGAATCAAGAATTAATAATGAAGACACTTCCCTCTAATAAGACAATGACCCTAAGCATACTTCAAGTTGATCATAAATGGTTTGAAAACTATTTTATCAGTATTCTATAATGTCCAGCCCAGTCCTCAGACCTCAACCCTATTGAACAGCCCTGGGAATTACTTAAGCTATCACTTACAGTCTATTGAGATCCTCCATAGGGGTTATTTCAGCTGTAGGAGAGAGTTGCAGCAGAGTGGGGCAAGATTTTTGATGAGGAATGCCTGAAATTGATAGATAGTGTGAATAGAAGAGTGATAGAAGCAATTAGAACAACAGGAGGAAACACCAAGTACTAGAATTATAGAGATTGTGTTGGTTAAACTGAAAGTCAAAAAAGTGTCTCAATGAGTCACCATATTAAAATGACCACATCTTCACTCAATAACATAATGTTCCCATGCTATAGGGACCAAACATAAAGCTAGGAAGCAGAGCTTTCCCACACTTCCCTATGGCCTAGTCATATTCCCACGCCCTGACTCATAATACAGCAATTACATGGAAATCCACAAACATTGAGACACTTTTTTGAGCCACTGTAGATACTGCATATATCATGCAAGAAATGACTCATTGTGCTGCAGAGGATCACATCAACAATCAACTGTGCATGGATGATTCCACATATCTGTGGCCTTCGAAAGTGGTATGTTTCATTTCATTTGATCTATCAATGAATTTATGGAACCCCTGCCAGACCTTTATCACAGACCTCCTCTTTGGTTTGACGCGCCTGCGATTTTCAGAGACACAGAAAAAAGCTGTGCTTAGTTGGGCGTGTGAAATGGGTGCTCAAAATGTGCCTACCTTGTATGCGCTTTGCAAAGCTCAAGATCATGTTCATAGCTGCATCAGAAATCCAACTTGCAAGGTTACAGCATCTTCTGATAACATCTTCTATATAAACTCAATCGGCTCTGCAATTGCTAAGGTATGTCCATCTGCTTTGGTGTAGACACTGATTGATCTCCCTCACCAGGACTATTCCAATCCTCTCACTCACTTCTGCGTGCATGACTATCCTGAAGATGGGAGAGGGAACATGTCACAAGTGCACCATGGATCGAAGATGCTCCATGAGCTTCCCGAAGAACTACTCATCCCATCCGTTCGCATCAACAACAATATCTACTTCTGGAATGAGCTGCTTCAGTTGACAACTGGATTTTTTATCCCTACACGTTTCTTTCAAGGCAAAATCTCTAGTTGCAATGCTGAGTGACCATCACTGCAGGTCCTTGCATTGGGACATCCAGTTGTACAGACGGAGGTACAATCACCATCCAAGTCTAAATTGCAACATCTTACCCCTTTCCAGGCAGGTTTTGCAGTAGATCCTGAGTGCATCATATTGGAAGTTTCATCGTTTCAGCGGACCTACATAGACTTGCAGACCGACATGCATTTGTGCGGGTTTACATGTAAGTAACTTCTACTTTTGTTTAGGTGACTACTCATAGGTTTCTAGTGACATCACGGTCCTTTGCTGCAGAAATGCCTAACCCCCTGTGCGAAAAGTCAAACGGTCAACTCATCCTGACTATTCCCCTCATAATCTTCATGGACAATGTCTCTGGGAATGTGTCGAAGCAGTGGAACAAACACCATGCGGTGTACATGTCTAATGCCTCCATGCCATGTGAGATGCTTGAAAAGGAATTCTGTGTTCGTTTTGTGTTATCCTAACCGCATGCTTCACCCATGGAGATCATCAAAGCCATCAAAGAGTCAATCGGGTTTGTCTCTTTCAATTTCTTGAGTCGATTTGTCATGTTGATGTGTCCATCAGGGCTGCCACGGACAAGGGCATTGTTGTGTATGACTGCAAATACAGAGATGAGGTTATGCTCATCCCTTATGGCCTATTTGAAGCAGGAGATAACCCTATGCAGGTGGAAGAGTGTAGCCACGGCAGTTTGCACTGCAATTACTTCTGTCGCACATGCAAAGTAGGAGAGATGACATCTATGAAACAGTCTGATGAAGGGTATCTTAAACTATTCAAAGTAAGCCTTTGTATTTGCAGGTGATCAATTTTCTGAAGCGCCACATCAGATTGGAGAGCTTCGTCGACCAGAAGAAACAATTCAGCAGATTCTCGAGCAGATTGAGCTTTTGAAGTTGTCTGGTGGAACTACAAAAGTCCAGAATGCTGTCTCGTCGACTGGCACCCACAACACTATCTCTGCATCAATTGTGAACCACCTCCTGGAACTCAGGAAGTATCTGTGAAAACGAGAACCTGGGAAACCGGCAATCAACGAACAAGAAGTCAGACAGAGATTGGAGAGGGAGTTTGAGGAAATGCTGGGCAGTCTCTCTGTGGAAGATCATATTAACCCTTTGCTTAGCATGACAGGGCTCAATGTCCATCAAGACATGCCAACAGAGATTCTCCATATCATTCTCCTTGGCATTGTGAAGTACTTTTGGGGTCAGACTATCTGGAATCCTCGACAAAGCACACCTCATCAAGATATTTCAAACCAGATTGGACAACATCAACAAAGATGGCCTTAATTCACCCACTCTTGTGCAGAGAATATCTGTTGGTACAGTGGTAGCCTGATCGGCAAACACTTCAAGAGTCTTGCTCAGCTCATGCCTTTTCTTATATATGATCTTGTTCCATCTACTGTCCTGAATGGATGGACCGTCATTGGACAGCTGGTGGTCTTGCTGTGGCACACGAGAATTGATGATGTCGAGGAATATCTGGTATGCTACCTTTCCCAACCCTGATCCATGAATACAAACTAATTTCAAGTCTACAATACCAGGCTTGTCTCATGTGCACTATTGACAATTTCCTCAATATCTTGGTTCAGTGTGCGCCTAGCATTATCCTCACCAAATTGAAATTTCATTTTTTACTCCATATTCTGGCCTATATCCGAAGGTTTGGGCCACCTATCTTGTTCTCGACTGAACACTTCGAGTCCTTCAACCATGTCTTCCAACTCAGCTGTGTTCATAGCAACCGTCAAGCTCCGAGTCGCGACTCATGCAATGTGTTTGCATATAATGATATTCTTAAGCATATCGCTACTGGGGGTTTTTGGATGGAGACAAAAAGCAGGCAGTGGGTGCACGCTGCTCCAGGTGTCCTCAACTATATCACCAATCACCCAGAGCAGTGGCACCTCTTGGGTGTTCCCACAGTGCACGAGAATCATCCAGGTGAGTTCGTTGCAACATGTCTGTTCTTAATTCTCATGTATGTAATTTTTGAGGCATGGCAACAGTTCCAACTTCATCAAAGACCTCACCTGTGCCATGGACGTCAACACACTCAAGCATGCTCCAGTCAGCCATGAAGTCAAACAACACCATATTTCAAGCATCTTCGGTCATTGCTGTGAATGGGGACAAGGTCACCATCGAAAAATATGCCATTTTGTGTGGCAATGGACAGCTGCCTACTGAGGTGAGGATTTTACTTTTGCCATGCCGCTGTTATCTTATGCAATTTCAGATGTCTATCGGAAAGATCGTCGAGATTATTGTTTCAGAATCTAGCCCTCATCTTGCAAGTCACATTGTTGTCCAGCCTCTTCATTTTCTACCTGATATCCACCCCCAGCTGCGATTACCTCAGTTGCAACTTGCTGATGAAGACCACTTGCTATTGCCCTCGGTAAGAGTGGCCCATTCTTCATTCTTCGCAAACAGCTAATTTAGACTTCAGAACATCTTATCTGCTGTAAATGTACAGCATGACTGTGCGTCATCAAGCTGCGGCGAGTTTGTATCTGTCAATGTACAACAAGAATGCACCGATGTCCTCTTACTTAAGGGTCTTATGTACGCCGCTTATATAGTGACAACACAACTATATAGGATAAGACTTATTGCCAGTCCTTAAGTACATGGTCTACGACTTTTCTAGTTTTCGTGGTAGATAACGTGTGAGTTCTTGGGAGAATTTATTTCAATATACCTTCTTTCCTTGTTCCTTGGTTAGTTTAAAACAATTTGATTCTGTATACTGAGTCTATGGTATGATTTGTGTCTGAGATTTAGCGTGCTCGTGTAGCGTGTAGCGTGTAGCGTGAATCGTGTAGCGTGAATCGTGTAGCGTGAATCGTGTCTCCCTTCCTGTAAAAGACAGAGGAAAATAGTATGGGTTAAACTTAGTTAGATTAGCTGATAGATTATATAATCAACCCCTGTAGTATATAATTGAATAAATGTTTCTTAGTCTTACTTTGAGGCTAATGAATTGCCTGTACTTAGGTTCTTACTTAATCTCACACTGTTGAGATGAGTGAAGGTGGGAAGTGCTCCATTTATTACATGGCAAAATTGGGCTCCTTATATACCTTTTGGAGGCCCTGATTACAAAGCATGAATCATCACATGGATTGGTAAGAATGTGCTTACAAATAATGCCATTTGGTGTGTTGAGTCAGCTTGTTTACTAATTTACATTATAAATACAGTGTAGTTTACAAAGCATGACGAATCATGGCATGAGTCATCACATGGATTGGTAAGGATGTGCTTACTAACAATGCCATTTGGTGTGCTGAGTCAGCCTTCTTACTAAGTAGCTTATAAATACAGTTAGAAATCTTACAAAGCATGACAAATCATGACAAAACATGATGAGTCAAACTCAATCTTTACAAATCATGATATCTACCAATCACATGACATGCTTACAAACATGCTTGGTGGCTGAAAAGAAAGTCTGTTGGCTGAATATGCCTGAGGAAAATAGAAAGAGATGGAATGTCATGGAACAAAATAGAAATACATGGAAAAATGGAAGTGATGATTGAAAGTGAAAATACTAGCTAATAACTAAGGGGAAAATGATGGGGTAACTTGGTGATAGGATACAGTAGGGTCTATTATACCTTCCTTATCACACCTCTTGTGTATCTGTCATGGTATGAGTTGCATACCATGCATGACACCGAGATGACGAAGACCAAGACATCTCTTATGCAACGAAAACACCAGCCGTTTTGTTTTAAATGCCCATTCACTGCACAATTACGCCCTCATATCCTAGGTCATCCCCCACCCCCCTTCGCATAGCATGAGCCTCCCTTATTCGCCAAACTGACAGGAAGTACGGTTAAAGTGGCAATGGCTGTCAGAGCAAAGAAGGCTGGAACCACAGACCCAGCTGAATGTGCTGGTAGTGCCCCCCCCCAGTATTTGAACATGAATGCGCTACCCATAAGCCCAAGCAATGTGGGAAGAGTAAGAAGGTGCAGCAAGCAGCTGTGGGCCCCTCCTCTCAACCACCTATGCATTCATCCTCAGCACCACAACCAGCGCTCCATCCACTTGCATGTCCGTCATTTTCTATCCCCCCGACGCCAGTACATCTAAACCGCTTCCCATCCTCCTCCGATGCCAGCATATGCAGGCACCTACCATTACCCAATGTACCCATTGCCGTATGTATTCCCCTCAGGCCCCTTGATGTAACCACCTCCCTCCCCTGCAAACACTCATTTGCATGCGGGACCTTAGGTCTACAGTACACACTTTTACAATACACCTGTTACATGTAGCCTCAGTCTAACGAAAATATGATTCATTGAAACGCACAATACAACCGATAAAACTGATAGAACCTATTTATAGCATAGCCAGTGGAAACAGATGATATCAGTTGGGCTGAAACCAGTGAACTTCGCCACAAACCACGACAGACTCACAAACCAACATCAATTCCATTGCAACATGACTACCGATATCGACGTCCATGCATTCTATGTTGAAAAGGCTACCGCTGCTCTTATCAGATTGGAGATTCAATAACTAATGTCGGCCAGCTGAGAGCCTGTCTCCAGCGCCATGCAGCACTCAAGTTTGACAGAGAATGGTTACATACAAGCTCCTGACATTCATCCTGATCCAGATTCTGTCCTCCTCACCACAAGTAAGCATGTTGCTGTTAGCATGAATATTCATTCATGCTGCCTCCAGATGTACATGGTACCTCCATGCTTCAAGATAACTTGACCACCCTCGAGAGTGTGTGTGATTCGACGGACCATATTCTCGCTATCATTCCCTCCCGCAGCTACAACTCTCTAATTCCCCTCGCTCGCAGCAACCATGACCCAATCCTTGGCAAGTCCCGCCATTCAAAGAATCAAGAGTTGATTGACCTGGTGCTATCAATGAATAATGCCCTCAAACTTAAGGACCAAATGAGGGAAGAGCAACAGGCTGACTTTCACACAACACTGGAGAAGTTCAATGCGATCAGCTGCGGAGGGATGAGGATGCGAAAAAAAAAATTCCAGCAATACACCAAGGATGTGGAGTGACAGTTGAAGTATACTCAGCATCAAACCAGCATCCTCAAGCAAGAGCGCAGCCTTGACCAATCACGAATCAAATTCTTAGAGGACAGGCAACAAGAGGACAGACTGCAGATTAAGGACCTGGAGGATACCCAACAACAGAACAACTCGCAGATTAAGGACCTGGAGGGATCGCTTCTCGAGGAGAAGAAGATCCAGGTGGAGGAGAGGGAAGCTAGTGCGAAGGAGAAGGCATCCAATGCTAATGAGGATCCAGGAGATTGAAGACGAGCACATTGAAACTGCGGGTAGGTCAGCAGTGCGGTAAGTATCAAATATTTAATGCAATAATGATGCTTGAACCATTGGTTAGGATACCAAACTCTTGGATCACATTTTACTCCGCCACTTACTTGATCTCGCGCAAGCGAAGCTAGCCACCGCATCTGGACTTCCCAAGTGCAAGAACACCTTTCGTATTACGCAGTCATTCCTCTGGAGGGAGGCACTGGCTTCCTCCCAGACAACCGCTGAGCACTTGCAAACTGCCCATACACTGTTGAACGCACCAGGGGCGTCCCTTGATACTGCCATGAAAAATTCCTCTCATCCACCACTGGGATGACTCTTGCAGTCCAAAAACCATCAGAGATCTGTGAAATGGGAGACAGTGTAGCACACCCTAAGTATGTATCAAAGGACGTATAAAAAAATAATCACGCAACACACTGTCACTGATAATCACCCCAGACTTCATGCTATCTTAGAGTATGTCAATCCTGTATCCTGGCCCAGCTGATTTCGCACCAAGTATCATTCACACATCGTATTTTTAGATTTTTTTTTTCCTTCAGCACAAGTTAGGAGTACGGGTAGGCAGATTTTACCAATGTATGCATATGCCAATTGTATGCCAATGGATTTTCAGTCACATGTCAATGCATCACATTCGGGCTGACTCGGAGTTTCTCTGTTCAGTGTTCATTGCACAGTGCTTGCCTGGTGATTATGAGCTATCTCAGTCAATTCCAGCTCCAACAGGCACCTGTGCCTGTGTTCCCTCAAGCTGCAACGTCTAGCCCGCCGTCATCCCCACTTGCAGCTTGAATGCCACTTTGGTCTGTGACCCAAGGCGAGGTCAGACGACGGATTGAATCCACAGAGTCAGTGGAGGCTGAAATTAAGTGTCTCAAAACTTGTGCTACAGACGTTTGCAGGACTAATGGATTACTCAATGATGCATTAGATCAATTTGCTACAGTAAGTCATCAGGATGTACAGTATAAGTAGTTCTTATCTTCAATCATGCAGAAAACCAAAAAGGAGATGCTACTAAATGTCATGGGACATCTCATTGTCCTAGACAAATGAAAGGCGAGAGATGATGCTCATGAGCGTTAGCTCAGCGGAATTCAAGGTACAGGTCCGACTCTCCTATGTTTACTATACTCTTACATTGCTTCAAGCAATCACTCACCGACAGGCTTTGCTGCTTATTGTCTCTGAATCTCTCAGGATATGTGACGCACTTGTCTCAGAATCTCTTGTGAGTTCTTTATTCTTATCTGAAATAAAAATTAACAATCTTTCAGGAATTTGTAAAGAAACACCCTTCTGTGTTCAAGATACCCCTTGTCACCCTACAGGATCTTGAGCTCATGAATAAGTTGGACTCGATGATTAAGGAACTGTTTATGCAGCAGCATGGAAGCATGAAACAAAAGGTTTGTCAATTCCTGAGCTGTCATTATATTTTTAATGCTCGAACACATCGTCACTTCCGCTGATAGAGAATCAAATATTCATGCACTCTGTC
>NW_024541036.1:0-11448 GCF_016647625.1 Suillus subalutaceus
TAAATGGAAATATGTGCACTTTGGGTTGAATACAAATACTGAAATGCATGTGATTTGAACATACTCCGAAGTCTACAAGAGCTGATCAAGGCCAGCATATAATAGCATAATTAGGGTGAGTGGAACACCTGGATAGTAGTTGAGAGGTAGATGGAAGAGTCCAAATAGTGTCATTATGGTCAGCGGGAGAGCCCAGATAGTATTAGAGGTCGGGAGAGCCCAATAGTGTAGATGATCAGTGGGAGAGCCCAGATGTGTACAGGGCGGGAGAGCCCAAATGGTATTTAGGGTGGGGGAAGGCCCGGTTGTGAGAAGGTAGGCGGGAGAGCCCAAGATGCGTATAGTCGGTGGGAGAGCCCAAATGGTGTTGGTAGGGTTGGCGGGAAGGCCGGTTGCTGATTGAACGGTAGGCGGGAGAGCCCAGAGGATGCGTATATGGTCGGTGGGAGAGCCCAGTTGCTAATTGAATGGCAGGCGGGAGAGCCCCGATGATGTAGGGTGGGCGGGAAGGCCCAGATAGTACTAGAGAGGTAGAGAGGGCGGGAGAGCCCGAACAGTGCCATTAGCTAGTCAGATTTATCTTCCCCCCCCTCTAGATAGCATCCCAAATTGAGATTGGCGCCTACATTCCTCTCTTCACCTCTCATACCTCCATTAGAAAGATTTGCTTCATTGGCGATGACAAACAATTGCCACACTATGGTCAGGATGATATCCACGACCTGAAGAGCATCTTCGAGGTCAAGCATCTCAAGGACCATGCCCTCTTCCTGAACACACAATACAGGATGCCTCCTCAAATTGGAAACTTCATCTCTCAAGCTGTATATGATGGCCTACTCGAGTCGAATATGCAACACCCCGTCACGACAGAGAGGATGGCTTATCATTTTATCAACATTCCCAGCCAGGAACAGTAACATAGAATAGCCGGAAGAACCTTGGACAGTGCCAAACCATTTTCCATATTGCTACCATATTGCAAGCAAAGAATAAGCGATTCCGCATTATCACCCCTTACGACTCAGCAGACATGATAAGTAAAGCTCCCACATTTTATTGCATATTATCTTTGCCACCCCCCCTTCCTTGCACACCCCCCGTCGTCTTATGACAGACTGCGAAGTAAAGCTCCCACATTTTATTGCATATTATCTTTGCCACCCCCCTTCCTTGCACACCCCCCGCTGTCTTCTAACAGACTGCAAGTAAAGCTCCCACATTTTATTGCATATCTGAGTCTGTGCCACCCCCCCGCTTTGTCTTCTAACAGACTCACAAGTAAAGCTCCCACATTTTATGCATGTTGCTCGCAAGACAATTTCATTACTCAATGACTAGTGCTGCACTCAGTGTGATCTATCACTCTTTTGCGCCTGCCCACCACTCCCTCAGCAGTCTCAAAGTGTGTCTCATGGCCATTATTTATTCTAACAGATTATTTGTCATAGCTAGTCTGTCTATTTGAATCTGTCATACACTGCTGGTGCCCGCCCACCATCACAGTTCTCATTAGACTTCTCTTATGTTTAGGACGCTGTTTCAAGCCAAAAATCCTGCAGGTTTTTGTCCCATATCAAAATCTTGTCTCAAGTGCATATACTGGCCTTGCATACCTAGTACTACTCCTTCTATGAATGTACAAAATCGTGAATTTTTATGCCGTCAAAAATGTCTGGAAAAAAGGGACCCATATCACCCCTATTATGATGGGAAAAGCCTCCTCCCTCCTAATAAAGTGCCCTGGGACATCCCAGGGGAGACATGCTAGGTGATTCCCCGGTTGGGGAGTGGGCAAAGATCAAAATAGGTCCTTGGGATGGCCCAGATACTTGCTTCAGTGTGGACCAGGACATCCCAGTACATGGGGTAAAATACTGGGAATACCAATCCTAGAAACACCCACTAGGTCCTTTGCTAGCCACAAACACATAGACCTAAGAGGTCATTTCAAGTGTTGATGAAGTGATTGCAAGTTTTCCTATACGATAGCGCTATGCGACGTCCAACTAGCGACAGCGAGAAGAAATCAAAAGAAGGGAAAGCGAGGATAAGGTATGATAGTGCAAGTGGAATGCCCCTGATAGCAACTAGATTATAGCTCGACTACCGACAGCGATCCGACGTTGTGAAGATCAAACTTAGGAAGGAACTTTAGCGATGCGCACGTCCGAAGCAAGTCAAGCGACACGCGATCAGAGAGATCGGCAAGAGCGGAATCGATTGCACCAACACCAGGATATAGCGACTAAAGTGACTCCAACACCAGCAAAGGTCCGGGGAAGGGAAGTACTGTACTGTATGTGCGACGGGTCATTTTATCATAACTGCGTAAAAGTTTCGGGAATTGGGTAGGTGAGAATAGTAGTGACACTGGATGGAGGCACGATGTAGCCGACAGGTAATAAGACATGGCAAGCGCAGCGGACACGAGGATGCAGTGTAATAAGACCTGCAACTGATGCGTAGCGACGTTTAAGGAAAAAATAACGCACCAGCGGAGGTAGGTGGACATAGGCAGGACATGGGAGGACGAAATTAACGCTAGGCGTTCGGGCCGGGCAGCGCGGCTATGGGAGAAAAGGCGGTTCCAGAGTCGGGTATAGGCGTGGTGAGTCTGATAGGCAACTGGTGACATGAGCGTCTTTAACTCCTTGGCCTGCAAGGTAAGGCAATTGTGGCCGATGACACTCCATACGCGCCTAGGGCGGCTTGGTATGATTTTCAGCATGCGGTCCTATATGGATAAACTGGTCAGTAACGGGGTTTGGTGGCTGACTGAGTAGAGGAACAAGTGTCACCTTGATAGGCTTAACACCTGTGTTTGTCACTTCGAGCGCGCAAGACAATGGTAAAAATTCATAAGCAGAGACTTTGGGACTCAAACAAAAGGAGGTGAAATTGTTCGAGAACTGCAAATGTGCTGCAGTCCTCGGATCTGTTGAAGTGTCTGGAAACAACGACCATGCAGAAATTGTCTGTAGTGGGATGGTGGGCATTCGTTGCAGTCACAGAAGTCAAGCGTGACTTCGTGTATTCCATGGACATTGATTACATACAAAATCATTATCTTGGGCAGGTTTTTGGGATTGCGGCAGGGGCTCGCCGGTGTGGATCTCCTAATTGGATGTGCAAGGCCAAGGTGTTTTTAAAAGTTGGATGGTGAAAATATCCGGCCTGCCATTGCTGAAATAGTGTTGTCAGAGAAAGGTACATTTAGTATGCAAAATGCTAACCTTGACTCGATTGAAGCGGTACATTTTGATGGAGCTGAATGATGCATGAATGGCAAAATAAAATCACCGAAAAAACAATCTTTCACATACGATACGGTGGCATTCAAGTCCCCGCAAGCATGGGCATGCATAGTTAGCCCTCCTGCACACTTCATAATCGAATCAATTCATCTAGATAGGTGTGGTCGTTCTGGAATCCAAGGCATGCATCAGATCATCATATCATGAAAAAAGATGATGCAGAAGTCAGGTTTTATTTGAAAAGAAAGGAAGCGGCCACTCACTTTGCCCGCCTGCTTTCGTTTTTCAGTCAGAACATGGATATCATAAGGTTCAGCGTCGAGAGATATATGAGTCTCATTCCAGGGATCAGTCTCACAGCAGTCAATGCTAACATCATAAGCAGTCTCAGAGACATCATCTGCAGGTAGGACAGAATCAAGATATCTTGTCTGCAGGTTGATTTGTCCAGTAGGTTGAATTGTGAATATTTGGGTGGTGATGGACGTTCTGAGAAGACTGTCCAGTCGAACCTGGGACAGGATGGCGAACAAGTCGAGGCTTCTTGCTGGACGGCCACCTCTAGCCATGCTTGTGAGTAAGAATGCTAGTGTTGTCACACAGTGCACAGCGGTGACAGCGCGCTGTTGTTATCATGTAATAAACTTCAACTGTGCTGACTTCAAGTTGAATCTGTGTAGAGTTGGCCTAATGAGATATCAGGATTGAAAAACTTGCTAGTATTTAAGTG
The DNA here is from genome assembly GCF_016647625.1 of Suillus subalutaceus. Classification (NCBI taxonomy): domain Eukaryota; kingdom Fungi; phylum Basidiomycota; class Agaricomycetes; order Boletales; family Suillaceae; genus Suillus; species Suillus subalutaceus. Next base: position 3,988 of record NW_024541036.1, read on the forward strand.
GGAAGGCTAAAGCCATCTCAGTGATTTGCATGAAAAGGAATTGTTGTAAGCACTCGCAAATCGAAATAGTCGAGTGTTAAGTTTTGGTCGGACCGCAAGAGCATTATCACCTCTTATGGGTGATACCAACAGTTGTACGCCCATTACAATTGATGAAGCCAATACATGTACTACCTATTGCAAAACAAACCTCATATCCAACTGTACCATAAGTCCAGAAGGCAGTGGCCCCTCCAGTAGTTCCTACATGCATTTTACCATGTTAATATCAGAGACAACATCAATATTTATTATGGTCGGACTCGCACAAACTCTAGCAGTGCGACTCGGAGTGATGAACACCTGAGCTTCTTTCAGGGCTCTGCTTCTTCTGAACATTTTTCCTTAACCTACACCACTACAACTTTGCTAGTCCTCTCCAACAAATATCAATGATGGCTCGTCCGACTATTCATAAAACAGTTCAAGAAAGAATGGAGGCTGCCCGAGAAAAAGCACAGACACTATTATGCCAAGTATGTCATAATTTCATTGATTGTTCTCGACACTGTTCCTGACACCTACTTGTGAAGACATAGAGACACAATCTTACAATGGCGGAGGGTGCTTGGTTGTAAAGAAAACATGATAAGGAAGCAGAGGCATTAGCAAAAGAGATCTTGAAAGGCTGTGGCGAAAGCATTGCATGGCTGTGATAATGATGATAAGTCTGAATCGGACACTGACAATTCCAGTGACAATGACGAAATCGACATACTGTAAGTTCTATTCTGTTTTTAAAAATAGAAATATCAATTGAAACAAGAAATTAATGTTTTAAACGTCCAACAGATCCAATCTTCCAGCATGCTTACTCGCTATCAAAGTCGCCAAGGACAACATGCTCACATTGATTGGTGCCCGACCCCTGCGAGTTTGCCAAGGACAAGTTGGCCGAGTACGTCAAGAGCATCCCAGATGATTGCAGTACTAAGGGTGATATCTCTATCATCATGAATTCAATCGGTGAGGATTGAAAAATACTCAAGCATGTCATTGCTGCGCAAAGACGAAATCCTGAATTTTCTGTGGTCTCTCACCACGAGTGGCATGCCGCTGACACAGTCTCTCAATTCTTGGAGACTACAGCCGCATACTTGGAGGACATTAGCTTCTTTAAATGTCCCGGGAGAGTTGTGGAGCTGACAATGGCACAAATGGTTTGGGGGAGCTAATGTATCAGAAGGATATCAGGATTTGATCAGTACATAATTCATGCTACATACACCAAAATACAATTGTCTTTGCTTGTGAGCTTCCTCCAGCGCAAAAAGGTGCATTCGGGGGCCCGTGGCGTGAGATATTTGAGAGCCGAATGTCAACTATTATCATTCAAATTATGCTACATAAGTATATACCCATCCCACAATCGTGTGAGGCAATGTCATATCCTGTATTCCGGACCTTCATCCGATGATGTTCCCCACGCCTTCTGGACGGCCTTCCGGATGCACATCCGGACCTCCATACCCTTATCCATGACTCCATACCCTTATCCATGCTTTCAGTCCTCCAAGTCCACTATCGTTTGGATCCGTACAACCTTCGTACATCCATATATCTATACCTCCAGACCTCCGCAGCTAAGCCTGCTTCATCCACCCTGAGGTCCTATCGGATCCGAGGCTCATTCCATCTCGGACTCTACCTTCCCTAGACTATCGGTCTATATCCATGACCCTTATCCTAGTCCTGTCTTTACCTAGATCTCTGGATCCGCTCATCCGATATCCAGACGCTTCATCATCCAATCCTCTAGACCTCCGGATCCAACCTATACTCATATCCGAAGGCCCAAACCTTAAATCAGTGTCTATCTCCTTATGGTTTAATCCCCTTGACTCCGGACTTCGGTTATCTGTGTTTCCATCTTGCTTATTGATCCTTGTACGCTGTTTCATCTCCGAGTTCATTTACTTATGTTCCGTTCATACTTACCAATATGTTTCCACATGCTCATACATAGCATTTGTGTTCAGCTTACTGATCCTTCGGATCCCGTCCAGTATATAAACCTCTGTACAACTCATGTAAAGTTTCCTTAAGTTCGAATATCAACATAGACTTGCTCGTCTCATCTTAGACTTTGCTCTGTCTCACATTAGACTTCACTCATTCTTGTCTCAGACTTTGGTCCATCTGAGTTCTGCCTTTCCATCAAGGCCTAGGGATGGATTCCCTAGGCCGGAAATCCGGTGTCCTTCTTACTTGAGGGTCTTATATGTTGAACAGAATACAATGACTATCACAATTGTATTCTTTAAGACTAAGGTGCCAGCTCCTCAAGTTCATGGTCAACGGATTTTCTACTTCTCGGTTGATAATGTGGTGTTCGTGGGTGGCCAAAGGGTAATAAATTACTTCTTTGCTAGATCACTTCTTGATAGTAAAGGAGTATAATATATTTTGTCAGGTTAACTGAAACCTAGTAGGTAATATGAACCTCTCTGAACTGAATGTGACTTGAATACGTAAGATGATGGATAAAACGATAGATTATTGTATAGGCGATCCCTGTAAGATAGTATACAATCAATCTAGACTAAAAGAACACGATTGTTTTCAAAGGCAACTCGTAGGCCTTCACTTTCTTTGTGATCTCACAGTGTTGAGACAGAAAGTGGGAAAACTCCTGACTTCAAATTCCTACATTCCCACACAGTTTGGGAAAAGAATGGAAGGGGAAAAACTTAATATATTATGTGAGAATGGAGTCCTTATATACATTTTAGAAACCATCCTTACTAAGCAATGAGTCATCACTGGATTGGTAAGATTATGCTTACAAACCAAGCCATTTGGTGTGCTGAATCAGCTGCTTACTAAAGTACATGAGTAAAATATTACAAAGCACTGTAAAATATTACAAAGCATGACAAATCATGACAAAACATGATGAGTCATGGAAAGTCCTTACAAATCAGAATATTACCAGTCACATGACATGCTTACAAACATATCTGAATGGCTCACTGATGTAATCAAGTGGCTGAATAAACAAGAACAAATGGAAAGAGACAGAAACTACAAATACAACTAAATAAATAGAAACAAAGCTTACATAAGTAAGAAGTATATCCTTTGTACACTCCTCTACTTATCTCCTTTTATACTGCTATTCGTATATGTCATGGTATGAACTCCATACCATGCATGACATCGGACCTTCGGATTTGTCCCCTATGTCTCTGTTCTCATGTCTAGGGATTGATTCCCTAGACTGAAGGTTTGCCTTTCTGGCACTTCCTGTCTTTCCGAGACTTCTGTCTAAACCCCGTCTATCCGACTCTACCATAGTGTAGTCTACCTCTGTCTGTTTCTATTCCGGACCTTGTCCATAGTAGCCTTTCCCCTCCTGTCCTAATCCTTTCTGCTCCTCCGTTCCTCCTAAACCTTTGGACCTTTGGATGTCGTAACCTTTGGATGTCGTACCCTTCGGACGCCGTAACCTTTGGACCTCCGGACGTCCTGTCCTTCGGACCACTCCTCCTACCCTATCCTGCTTTGGACTCTGTCCCTTGCAGCCTATCCTCTATGTGTTTCTATCTAGGGAACTTACCTTGGGAAGTCTTACCTTCGGATCTAATACAGTGGATGAAACTCCTCCGGAGTTTCCTATACTCCTCTGGAAGTTTCTCGCACTCATCCGGAAGTCCTCTAGCACTCTACTAGAGTAGCTAGCCTCCGGAAGTCCTTCGACTTTGTCAGATTCCATCTGGACTTCATTCTGAAATTAAGGGCATGTACTCGGGTAAGGGGCACAGCGCATGAGCTGAGGCCAAGCCCTTCGGATCTGTTAACCCTTGAGCTACGGTCTTAACAGGCAACGTATGTGAGTACGTGAACTTTTTCCGAAATGACAGCACTCATTGCATAACAATAATGTAGATGGCACCACCGAAATGGAGCACTCCTGAACAGGAGGAATGGCTGGGTCCTTGGTATGAGAAGTACTGTGCAAAGCAATCAGACAGAACCAAAACTGGGCAAATTTCTTTACCGAGTTGTTGGGAGAGTGGCTTGATGTATTCCCCGAGCCAAGGCCAGCTACACTGCCACCTATTGGGCCACTGACCAGGGATGAGCTTGCTATCATGGATCAGGCGGAAACCGAGTGAAAAAAGGTGTGTTGTCACCGCATGTGTCCTGTTGAAATGACCATGTTAATATAGGCTTGCAGAAATTAGAGAACCGTTTCAAAATAGCCTGGGAGCTACAAAGACAGGATGACAAGCGAAGGCCAAGGCTACGAACATCTTCAATGTGGTCCTGAAGAGTGTCAGTGAATGTGAAAAGCCAACACGTTCCCTTCAGGAAGTCGAGGTGTATTCCAAACTGTACTACCAGAGGCGTGTAAAATCCATGGTTGAGAACAAACTAAAGGCAGAAACTGAGGTACTGCAAGCCGAGAACAAAGCACTTACCATGGAATGCGTGTAGCCATGGTCAAAAAGGAGACAGTGAACCTCTATGAAGCAGAGACAAATGAGGTTAAGGCGGAGGTATGGAAGTACATCGAGGATGCAAGGATGCACAGAGACGATGAGAAGGAGCGAATGTGGAGTGAAGACGATTATGGGAGGTAATGATTTAAGAGTTCGGATGTATCAATAAGTTGACATGACTTCATAGAATATAGAAAAACTTGCCGCTATGGTCAATAAATTCTTGACCGGACTTGCGGATGCAACAGGTTTTTTATTCTCCCTCCTCGCAGGTGGCCCTTCTCCAGAGCTTGGTGGATTGATTGATGTATATAGGTAAGTCATCCATGCTCATCTGCAGCATTCAGCGCTCACCTTGGATATGAAGTTTCCATGTAGGTAAGACAAAGTATGGGAGTGACTTTAGTAAGGTGTATCCAGAATTCAAGAGCACTATTATGTCTCCTTTTAGAGACTACCTGCACCGAGTATATTGTGAGTTCAAATGTGATTACTGATAGCATCCAACTTACCGAGCTATCAATAGCAGAGGCCACAGCGACTTTTGAAGGCGAGGCTAGGGAGTGCAGGAGATAGTAGCAATTCTTTGCCGATTCAAGTTGGTGGTGTGAGTTAGGAAATAGGAATGATGACTCATCCGGTCAGGTGATGATTCTCACCTTCGGATACGGACAATGTCCCAGACATCAATTTTTCAGAAAACTTGACTGATTTGAATTGGCCAGAAGTAGGCGACTATTCTGGGAGGGAGGGACTCACTGCTCAAATCATGCATATGAGGCATTAGGCGGGAATCCAAACCTGCCGTGCTTACCTCCCTACCCACAGGCAGCATCTGCCTTGGAGTCGCCATCGCCTCCCATAACTCCACCTCCTGCCTAACTCCCAACATACCTCAGCCTGCACCTATCATCGTATCAGTACAGAACTCACCCACACTTCCTCCAACTACAATATTGTCTCCTATGCAAATCCGGGCCCCATCCCTGGATGTACTTCAGCCCACACCCATCTTAGCTTCGCAGACTCACTCATGCTTCCTCCAGCTCCTGTTTCTTTGTCTACTGCGCTGGTTTAATCCTCATCTACCATAACCGATCAACAAAGTCAGCCTCCTGAACTCGCCGAGTGTTTCCTTCTGTGCAGAACCAGCCGATGTAAGGGCTCGTGCCCCTACAGCCACATATGGCCTATATCATGGCTCGGGACACAGGGCATCACTGCCAGGCTCGCACCATCATCATATCTACCTATTCCCTATAGAGCGCCCCACTTCCTTCCTGTGAAGAGCAAACCATAAGCCGCGCTAACTTCCGCACCAGCCGAGCAGATTCCCGCGCGCGCCTTGCGTGCCTTGCGCGCTTTCTCGCGCTTAAGCACCCTGCCGTCGCCCATCATCCAGGAGCATCCATCCACTGTCCATCCAGCCCACAGGTACGTAGTAGTTCGCTATTTTTACTATTCATGTACCTTTCATTATTACCTACACTGTATGGCACCATTTCTCATGGCCCAGTAGCTATTACATAGCGCTTTACCTCACTGTGGTTCACTTTGTGTTGAGCTGAGGAGGCATTACGGAGACTCTTCTGTTACCTTACTACCACCCATCTACTACCACTGAGCACCAGTATAGAGCCACACTTTAGAGCACCAATCATTATTCCACTTCTAATGGACCTTGTCTTGCATTGAGAGCCGCTTCCCCAGCGCTTCACGTGCTCTGGCGCTTTCCCGCGCTTAGGCGCCCCCCTTAGGCACTCATTCAGTGTGCTTTGGATCATTTCTCTGCTGCCATCTGCTTCCCCGGGTCGAACAATTTGCATCACACCTTGACCAACACTTAGAGAGAGTATAGCTCTATCTCCCACCCAGAGCTTTGAGCATTATTTTCTTTCATTAGCTCTGCATTGCACCTTAGCAGAGTTGTTGTACCCACACTGAGTCTGTGTTCCATTGTCGTGTAATGTTATTGCTAACAGTATTGGTGAAAACTGTCTAATTACTGGCAAGCGCCATGGAGTGGCAGTTGAAGATGGTGTTTCAGGTCACAAGAAGAGGTGCATTTTTTTTCATCTTTTATAAATTCAGTAAATCTAATGACAAACAGGAAACAAAAAGTTTAAAGTTTCAAAGCTCCACATGTCACTACCCCGTACCTATTGTTGCATATAGTCACCTTGTCGTCGTTTATAATTGTTGTCCTGTGATAATAAATCATAAATTTTGATGTGTTCCTGTGTACTGATGCAAAAATATGAAAACCGTCACTTAGGAATGCGAGAATGTGGACATGGGCACATCACGTGACATAAGACTCTACAGTCAATGCGAAAACTGTCACTGAAAGTTAGAAAATACATGTTTCTATGTACTGAGGCAAAAATTTGAAAACCATCACTTGAAAATGTGAGAATGTTGACATCCCGTAACACAAGATGCAGTGCGCTCCAGAGTCCAATGCGAAAACCGTTAGAAAATGAACTCAGAACTGCAAGAATACAAACATCACATGAAGACAGGTTGACTTACACGATACAAGACTTAATTGCGCTCTCAATGGTTCTTTTCCAAATGAAAAATGAAATGAAGATCTACTCCAGATCTCTCCCATAGCCGCCAGATCAAACAACCGTCATCAAGAAGGGAACCAAAGGAGACCTGGCCAGAGAGGGGGGCTGAGAGTGTCTAGTTTTGGTATCTGACCCCTCCCAACAAGGCCTGGAAAGTTCTGAGAATCAAATTTTCGGATCCACCATGGATGTATCAAAGGATACATCCATCTGGATGATGGATAGCCTACTCAGATGATGTATCCTAGTTTTAGGTTTACAGTCCAGTTTAGATGTATCATTCTAGCAGTATAGCCTGGGGCGTGTTCACATGGGGTGGTGCTCAGACCCTTCAGTCACATTGGACGTAGAAGTGGTGCCCCGGATGTGCCAAAAGGCTGTAGAATATGTCCCAGCCAGCACTG
>NW_024541037.1:0-11409 GCF_016647625.1 Suillus subalutaceus
AATTAAGGTTCATATTTGCTGTCCAGAAAGGTTTCCTAACTTGTCCATTTTTCATGCCTTTGTCACACCTTTTCTGTGTTCAAAAGGTACGGAAAGAGGAAATTACCCTATTTGTACTGTGTTGATTAAATTTAGATTGTGCCACCTGTGTGTCACCATAACCGTTACTAACTAGTAACAGTGATGTAATTATGTCCCTTACTAAGTAGGGGTGTTTACCTATACTGCAGCGCTTCAGCGAGTTCCACAGCACTCAGCAGTGACTTTGCTAGGAAAAAAAACCTTGGATATAACCGGTAGGTTATTCAAGTATATATTTAGCCATACGACTATATTTAGGCTGCCCCAGTATTTTTATATGCGCTTAATTCCGTGCGCCTCTTACCGACGCTTCTCCGGCTTTTCCCACATCATCTACACAGCCATGCTCACTGTCACGCACAATGAGCACCACTACAGACATCAAATTTCATTGTTTTTGACACACTTTTTTCACTTATGATACCATTACTTGTCTATACCATCCGGCTGCTTGAGACCGCAAGAAACAAGTAACTTCTAGTTATCTCTAACATTGTCATTTGCTTTTCATCATCAGGTCATTGCTGTCTTCCACACTGTATACACACCTCTTGCTGAGCTCCCTCCAACGTGTAGGATCCACCATGCCTCCAAAACGTCCATCAAAGAAGATGTCAACATCTTCACAAGTGAAGATGACATCCTCAATAGTGCATCTCATTCGCTACGTACTACAACAGCATCATTGATGCAGATACGGATGAACAACTGGAGGACGAGTAGACGAGCAGACTCATACAAGGTATGTACTAGTCATAATTCCATCTATTTCCCTTGACGTCTGTCTTTCAGAAATGCCCGCATCCATGTTCTCTTGGCAGAAGCCCAGCTGGAGGCTGGAGAAAACTATGTCGATGTGACCGCGACGTCTATGATGATTTTGCACCTGAATATGACCATGATGATGGTGTGGTTGACAGATGCTCATGAGGGCTATAAACCTGTTGGACAGTGAATGGTTGCATTCAGACTTTTTCCAGAGCCGTGGGCCACAGTGGTCAGTGTGTTTCTTGTTTGTTATTTTGCTGAACATCTATTTTTGCAGTGCTACCACCAGTCAATGTCGTGATCTTCGTACACGAACCCAACGATATCGTTGTGCACCACAGCTGCATGGACGCAGCAGATGCCAGCACTTGCTCATGCCTATATGCTGCGGAAACATCAGGTCACATTCAGAATACAATCAATCTCAAGCAACGATGAGCATATCTTTGGCGTATTCAGTCATTGGGCTCTTGGGTAAGCTTTTAGTTTATACTCTTGATTGTTATTATAAGCTTTCTAGCAGATTTTACACCTAATGTGAATGTTGCTCAATGTCACTGATGAACCAGCCAACTCAGCACTGCTGCGCATGGGCTTACTCAGCTGCTCACCATTGCAACCAATGGTTGCTATTCATCTCACATGCCTAGAACTTTAATCACCAGATTCGCCGCCAGTCAATCATCATTTAGCATCCAAGCGATTACGAAAGTCTTCTGTGCACTTCATAATGTAGCCTTAGTGTATCAAATAACATGTTACCTGACCTGATGTTCAGGTGACCTACTCTCAGCACTTACGACAATCAATTTTGATTGCGGTTTGATATCTACCTCGAAATTTAATGACTAATTCAACTCAAGGTTGACTGTGCACTTAAGAGAGACCACCCTGACTGGCACATGTCAGTGCGCTTTGTCCATGTTGTGCCTTTGAGGTGGAGTATTGAAATGAGTACATTACTAATTTAATATCAGTGTTTCAGCAACCGAGCGAACACCACTTAATCCTGAAGACTTCACAACATGGATGGAATCATTCAGTTAAACGTCTTGAAGGTTCCGGCTCAGCAGATGAGCGTGTCTTCAACAGCAGATATTTCATCCCCAAGGCTGCGGTGGAACTCTTCAAGATGATGTTCACAATCGGCCTGGTGAACAGCCGAGTGGTGAGAATGCCAACTGCACTGAAAATTGGACAGGCTGTTCCTGCATGATTTGGGAATCATGCATGGACATGACTACTAGGTATCCCCCTAAAAGACAAAGTCTGTTAGCTTAGTCCTCAGACTAGTCAACCCATACCTTGGTATCAAACCTTGGTCCAATAGTTTCAGTTTTCCCTCAGTGATTCATGAATCCACCATGTTTGAAGAAAGTCATATGTGAAATGGGAATCACATAATGACCTAGTTGATATGAGAAGCAAATGAAGGTTAAGGTATTGCCTTTCCTTTGGCTTATTCACTTTGGCTAGAGAAACCCATAGAGAAAAGTTCAAAGCCTAACAAAAACCTATCTAAAAAGCCCGCGTATTGTGTACTATTATTTGTTCCATTATTTCTGAGTTGTTTCTCTAGTGTTTCTTTACTTTACTTTTCTATTAGGATGCTCTGACTAATCAGATGCTTCATAAATTGTACCTACAGGGTATGATGTCATAATGATGTCATAGGACTTCACCTACACTCCTGCAGGTATTTTGGTTGAAAGATATGATATCATAGTGATGTCATAATGATGTCATGTTCCATGGAATTTGCTAGAAAATTCCAATGACTCATAATGACTCATAGTGACTCTAGTGACTCAGAATGATGTCATTATCCCACCATGAATATTCTGGAATGTTTCTTTTGCACCTGCTAGAACTTCTGCTCAGTTTTTAGGAATATTCTTCTCACATTCTGAGTCATTACATCACCTTTTTACTTACATAATATTCCCCATACACAAAATGTATATAAGGAGAGCCCATTCTCCCCCCAAAAAAAATAGATCTCCCACTTGTTTGCATTCAAGAACTCCCACTTGAGCAAATTGAACTCTCACCCTAAGAAGCTTCAGTCTGAACAAATTGCTGCTTACAAAGGCCCCATTTCCTTTGTAAGAACTGTCCAGACAAGTGCAGGGAAAGTGTTTCCCTTGAGATTACGTAAGTTTCTCGCGATAGAAACCCAGTTTTGTGAGACCAGTGTTCTCACCACGTATTGTTTACTGACCAACACGAGCTTTGGTCACCGTGTGTTATTTGTGAGACCAGCGCTTCTCACCAGTCATTGTATACTGCCAACACGAGCTTGGTCATTGTTGTTATTTGTCATTGTTTTTTGATTGTCATTGTTGTTATTTGTGAGACCAGCGTCTCACCAGGTATTTGTATATTGACCAACACGAGCTTTGGTCACCAGTAGTCACATTTGAGACCAGCCTTCTCAACAGTTAATCGTATATTCAGGAAACCAGTTCAAGTGTCTAGACGGTATATCCTAGACAATCCCATAGTTTCAATCAGAGATAATAAAGCTCTGGCCTAAGTAATCTAACTGATTGGTTTAGCGAGCCTCCCAAGAACTCACACAGGTATCTACCACAAAAGAAGAAAAGTCGTTAGACCATGTTAATCGACGGACTGGCAAGAAGTCTTATCCAGTGTAATTGGTTGTCATTACATTCTTACACGTATTTATAAGACCCTCAGTTATTAAGACACCGCCAAGTCTGTCGAGGAGAACAAAATTTTGTCTTCGAGCAACTGGCAGTCTTCATCTTGGCGTGTGCCATGGCTTTGTTGAATCTATTGTTGAGATGAAGCGAAGCGGTGAACTGTGAGTGATTCTAGGATTTGCCCTACTCATCTAATATGACATGATTTCATTAGCGCCAAGTATGGACTCGCCGCGACCAGTCACTTACTCAATGTCTGCAGAAGGAGCAAGCTGTAGGCACGACATTGGCTTTCTCACGCAAGACTATCGCAGCAAGTTCTATTGTGTGAGAGCAAAGTCACTAAATCTTATGTTGCAGTAAACAGTTTCCATGGATATGCTCATAACCGCCGCTGCCAGCTGCAAAATCATCCTTTGTACCTCAAAGGTTTCGGAAACGAGGATCTAGAAACTTGTGAACGTACTTCTCAAGTTCTAATAGTGCCGCAGTTCTCGTCCGTCACGATCCTATTTTCATTGGAGGCAATTTCTGGATCTTCATTTTGACCAATGGGATGTGACAAGTATCTCGAATAAGTAAGTCAAACATTGTTGATTGAACCGTGGTGTTTTTGTTGATCAGTGACTAAAGGTCGCTTCTTATTCAATAATTACGTTCAGGCACTCAGGATCATTGAGGATTATACGCCTTTGCTTGAGGAGTTCAAGTCCCGGAAATCGCTCACTGACCAAGACTTTATCCAGTGGCATCAAGAAGAAATTGAGTTTCTGGGGAAACTTGGCGTGTCGAATCACCGTCTGATGTCCTTGCGGTGGCATATGTTGAAGAGCTTGAGAAGCTTCGTCTCACTGAGTTTGTCATTGATGGGCCTAGAACGAATTTTGTGACACTTACCCTTAAAATTTAGGTCATTGTATGGCAGTGTCACATCATGCCTTTCCTCACGTATACCCTGCTAGCTTTATGCAAACTTCGGGGTTGAATGCCAGCGCTCGGCAACAGTCAAGAACAGTCGAAGCAGAACACTTATCGGCACTGCGGAAATATGAACTGAAAATGAACGTTGTCGATGACTTTGAGCGGTGGAATGGCATTAATGAGCATTGGACAATAGCACACCCTGGATATACTCAGGTACTTGAGTATGGTTGCTGAGCGCCACTTCATTCGGACTGTGGAGCAATTAGAGGGCTTAGTCGTCCAACACTTATTTGAGTTTTCAAAGGCCAACCTTGCAAACACAGGTTCGTATCCCGATTATTTACCGAGTCTCATGCTAATTACTGCAAGAAGGTTACAAAATGTGGAAACATATTTCCAAAGCCATCACATGCCGATCTGTTGCTATTCACTCGATGCTTGAGAAGTACAACAAGTTAGCCCCTCTTCAAACGCCACCTTGGCCCATCCTTGATTATTCTGAAGTTGTCGGGTATGCTACCTTGGCGAGTTCTCACTGCTCAAACATTCTCGCCATGACCTCCTTTCGAAGCCATGGGCTGTCCCCGACAATCAGGGAAATGGCGGCCAAATATTTCAAGGTGGTGAGGTCACATGAGGAGATTGCCCGCCTAAATGTTGAAATACGTCGCCTTGATGCTTGGGTTGAGTATGATGACGCAAAGATGCTAGAAGTAATTGAGACATTAACGGTTGATGAAACTGACTCCCTTCTTGCCTGCTGGAATTGAGACGGACAGTACAATGAACGGCACCAGTATCAACAATGTTCACTGCCATCGTTTGGACAAGATTCGTACCTCAAGGGCTACAGTGGCCCTGGCTGCTGCTGCTGTGGCACAACTCTGTGGAGATGGAGAGATCAGACAATGAAGAGGAACCAGTTGATGTTTGGGAGGATGACGAGTTGAATGACGAAGCTTCACGTCTTGAAGATGCCATTTCTCGTCTTTAGTTGTAATGTAGCAGCTGTTGCATTCACTATGGTGGCTTTATGATTCAATTACTTCTACCCCTTTGATACAGCTGAAGCACGAATTTAATTACTTCTACCCCTTCCATGCGCTGAAGCATGAATTTAATTACTTCTACCCCTTCAATACACTGAAGCACGAATTTAATTACTTCTACCCCTTCTATATGCTAAAGCGCGAATCTAATTACTTCTACCCCTTCGATATGCTGAAGCATGAATTTAATTACTTCTACCCCTTCGATATACTAAAGCACAACTCTGATTTACTTCACTATGACAATTCGGCATCAATAAGAGAATTGCTTACATACAGGTGTGAGAGCAACTTTGTTCCAGCGCTGATCACACTGTTACAAACAACGATGTCTCCTGCAGACTGTCTGGAATATCTTGATCTGCATGGTCAAACAGTGGGTATATATTCTTTTAGTTTGAAATCATTCTCATTGGTATGAACAGAAACACTATTTCGAGATCAGATTAACCGCTGAATTTGTTTTCGAAAAGCGTCCCGGCATGTTCTGCTGGTTCCCCACTACCAAGACTACTGTCCTTTCATCTGAGCCCATCAAGTGTGAGATCGCAAGGACCATGCTTGAGAAGATCCATACAGACTTTTCATGTTCAGTTGTGCATCAAGTCTGTCGCAATTGGTTTAACTGGAACACTGTAAAGCTTCCTCCAAAGATGCTTCAAAGTAAGTGTTTCTTTTGTATTGTAGCGTCTACTCAGAAATTTGATTTGCTCAGGACTAGCTGCATCACAACAGGAAGAGCTTGAATGCAAGTGCCAAACTCAAGACATGAGCACCTCGTCTTACATTTCCCCAATCCTTTGAGCTCTCCTGCAATTCTTTCAGTTCTCTCTCCTCAATCCTCAGCCGTTAGTACCCAGCCAGACAACGACTGGAGATATTCTCTTAGTATGGATGCCTCGCTGTCATCAGGACACTTTTCCTCGACATCTGATTGCTCATCGCTACACTCACTTTCCGATGAAGACACTGATAAGCTTTCAAAAACTACTGAGCTTTTGGCAGAAGGTATCACCATTCGCACCAATTGACCACTAATCACACAATTATCGTCTACACACACCCCGAAGACTATTACTGGGCGACAGACGCCAACATCTACATACTCTCTGCAGCCCAGGCACTTGTTGCTGCGTCCCCTCGTTTGAAAAATGTAGTCTCTTCACCTTCTCACTCTGCCGTACCTGTCATTCAAAACCCTCCTCCAAGCCCTCCTCCATTCATAGTCGCACCTTGTTCTCCTTGCTTGAAGTACTCGGTCTCATCACCTTCTGCTTCATGTGCTGCGCTACCACACACCAAATCAAACACACCTCCGAGCCCTCCATTCATAGTTGCACCTTGCTCTCCTCGCTTGAAGCACTCAGTTTCATCGCCCTTGGCTCCATGTGCTGTACCATCACATGTCAAATCAAGTGCACCTCAGCTTGCTGTGGGTAGATCACAAATATTTTTGGTTCTGTGGTGCTGACACGTACTTAGGATCAAATCAGAGGTGCTAGTGGTAAAGCATCACGTCAAAGGTCAAAGGTTGAAAATCAGCTTGAAAATCAGCTAGAGAATCTGGTCCAGATCTCAACATCAATGAGAGGGACCGAACAAGGTATATCTATTACTAATCACATTTACCTGACATCGGATTCGCATTTGACCGGGTGTCCAAATGATGCGGACTCTGAGAATATTTCCATGGAAATTCGGGGTTATCTTCAGGATCTCTCGCTTCACGCTATAACAATGGATGAAATTTGGAGGTGCATTGACCAGGTTGATGGATATGGTCCCTTGAACTGGCAAGCAGTTCTTGTGAAGCTGGGAATACCCGAGGAACGGATGAAATATATTCTTGCTGTCATGGCATGTGCAAGTAATAACTGTGGATTGTGAGTGTAATTCGGCCCTTCGGTGCGCGCTAGCTAATTTTTTGTTCTAGCTAAATAGTCTCAGTCCGAATACTTGTCTTAGCAATGTAGTTTTTGATCTAACCTTGTGTGGATTTGTGAGCCCTGACTTCAGCAATTCTGAGGCGATGCACACAGAGCAACAAATACACCAAGATTGAAAATTATTTGTTCCCCCCCTGCTTGCACCATGGCTCGCGTTCTGAACACTCACCAAACTCGAGCAAAGCTGACGGCCACTCAGAAAGCAGAACGGCGCAATAAACTGGACACTTTGACAGGTGCCATCGACAATGCCAAGGAAGCATATGCGCAGGAGGCTGTTGACATTACACAGACACATGGTCGGTAAGTTTGGTTTGGACAATCTGTCTTTCCTTACAGCTGCTTGACTCACTCATGTTGTCTAGTTCTCTCAAATGGACTCATAGCCAATTGTTTCTCAAGAGTCGCATGTCACAACAGCGCCAAGGTGTTAACTCATGGAACGGTTTTATCAAGGCGAAACTTAGGGAAGAAAATGAAGGTGAAATTCAGTTTACATTTTCCGAGCTTCGTATTGACTATGCTTTTTTTAATAAAGATCGTGAATGCGGTGATCGTATTAAGCTTACACAGTTCATCGCTGAAAATAAGGATGAACTCCTTGAAGCTTATTCACACCTCATGTTTGCTGAAAAGCGTGCTTATAACACAGAGGTTCTTGAAGCTCGGGTGCAAAAAAAGTCATGTCGCCTGAGCAAATCCAAGGCCAAATGTCATGATATCAATGCAACATTCACAACGATGGACCATGAGGTAAGTCGGGGTCTGGTATTATAATGTTGTTAGCTGACTGGTATTTCATTCTAGTGGATGGCTCTCTGTGCTCGAACTGGCACAGAGGGCTTTTATGTTGCAGTGCATGGGTCCATCGAAGATCTCTCGGAACCCAAGGTATTTTTCACTCAGAAGGTTGAAAATTTTGTCAAAGAGGTCCTTCACGTCAAACCACGACACTTAGGTCTCAAATTAGAGGCTTTTGTGGTTAGCGGTCTCGGTGAGTTGCTAAACATTTGGATAACGACGATTATATTGATTATTGGGTAGATGAGAACACAATAATCACCCATCAATGCCCCTTGAATAAACTCGTCAGTGACTGTCGCACAATCATTCAAGAAGAGCTCGGTAAGGTTAAATCCCTCAAAGCTGATACATTACTGATTATCAAGTCATAGAATCTATCGCGCTTGAGAAGAATATCAAGAAGGCTGTCCAAATGAACTACGTCAACTACGAGCACAACATAGTCGAGCATTGTGGTGTCGCTCTCATGGGCTGGCCACTTCCTGGACCTGTTTGCAACCCAAGCAAAGTTGGTGGAAGGGCCGAGGTTCAAAAATTGCTCGACGCTCTACAAAGAGATCCTCACCACACAGAATCTTGCCATTGGGTCGTGCTCACAGATGAAGAATTGGTTAAACGAATGACTGAAAATCGGGCACGCCATGCACGCGGAGAAACGGTATATGTTGCACAAAAGAAGAGGAAGGTTATGGGTCAAGAGCACAAGAGTAATGCCACCATCAACACCAATACTGAAGACTCAGATGATACCTCCTCCAGTGATGATACCTCCGCCGGCGATGAGTAATTTTGTAGCTAGTTTATAAGTAATGGTATCATAAGCGAAAAAGTGCACTCGAAAACAATGAAATTTGATGTCTGTAGTGGTGCTCATCGTGCGTGACAGCGAGCACGGCTGTGTGGACGACGTGGGAAAAGCCGGAGAAGCGTCGGCGAGAGGCGCGCGGAATTAAGCGCATATAAAATACTGTGGGCAGCCTAAATATAGTTGTACTATGCCTCACGGCTGAGTCGTCACCCCCACAGTCGTCAGGGTCACGCTTTTGTCACGGCAGCTCACTGCTGCCGCTTTCAAGAGTCCGCTCGGCAATGCCTAAGAAATTCGCTGTCGAGTTACAGTCAAAAATTTTGGTTGGTGTGATGTGGAATATAGTATGCAGGGGCCGGTTGTTATTATAATGGCTGTATGTGCAGGATATGCTACATGAGAATGAGGAACTAGGTGGTCCGTGATGATGAGGCAAATGAAATTGTGCTGGTGTAATGTAGAAAATTGCCGAGATGGCTGGTTACCAAATATTTCTGTGAGTTGGATGTACAGGAGGATTGCAATAAGGTATTTCATAGCATAGATCAGGACTATTTAAGTAAGAACCATTCGGATGTTCGCAAGAAGAACAATGAGAGCTATTGGCAGGCAGTGCCAGAACAGGTGGAGTTTCACTTTCGACGGGTGCGGCGCTGACGGCAGTCGGGTTGTCAGTGTTTGATGCGGTGTTTCTCGCGCGCATTCTCCCATTGCCAAACAGTCCGCTGCTCATATACATAGGCCGCCTGTGGGATCACTGGCAGTCTGGCACGCGACTCTCGTGATTTGCCTTTGGGTGGCTATTTCATTGAGTCATGTCCGAGTCGTCGGCTCACTGACAAGTCGTCACAGCCAGTGGTAGTATTGGTTTAGAACTCCGCTACGGCAGCGCTCGGCTGGCTGTCACCAGCGTGATTTTGACGGCTTTCAATGAACTTCAACAAAAATTGATCGTTCAACCTCGCAATGAAAGGTGCATGATAGAAACATCGATTTAAGTTGTAAACTGTGTGTGGAAGTAAGAATTGAGTGAGATATTTAGGTCGTGACGACTTGGGGGGGTGACGACTCAGGTAAACGCCCCTACTTAGTAAGGGACATCGAATTACATCACTGTTACTAGTTAGTAACGGTTATGGTGATACACAGGTGATTTGTGCCTTGGTTGAAATTCCATCAATTTGTACGGGGCAGCGAGAATACCGAACTACCTTTCCGACATCATCTCAAAGCCCAACCTCGAGTGTTTCTCTCGTCTCAAAAATGACCCGCTAACCTTTGAACGTCATCGACCTCGAGTACTTCTCTCCTCTAGCTATTACTTCTCATGTTTCCATTACCACCTCCCATAACACCCTCGATAAACTACCCCCATGGCAATCAGACTCGTATAGCATCGTTCGGCTTCTGTGCAGTGCACTATGCAATACATTGGATCCCACATTTTGCCTTAGCCTTGTGCTACTAGAATGAGTACTACATCATCTCGAACAACCTATGATGATAGTAACATGTTCGATCTGCATCACGGTACACTTTGAGAGTCACAACACGTCCCCCAACTGACATTAGCGTGTCGCTTTCACTTTTGGCTGACCTTGACATTGCTCTCCTCCAATCCTAGTTTAGCCACCTCAGCGCTTACTGCAAACCACACAAGCGCCCAGACTACCGTCAACAACATGGAAATACACGTGTAACGTTACCTAAACCCTCAACCCCTTCCTCTCCTCTCACCCAAACTTCATCCACAGTACTAGTTCCCATATCCCCACCCCCGCCTTCTCTACCACCCTTTCTGTCTACCATCCAGCCCATCCTCAATCCTGGTCATTTTGCTTCATCGCACTATCATGCCCGTTAGCTTAGAAGGCCGATATATCAGACTTGAAAGTGAGTTGCGCCATACCACATTCGTATCTGTTATCCTCACATTCTATCTACAGTTATCAGCGGAAAAATTCTTAAAGTTCCCTCTTGCGCATTCCCGCAGGCGTCCTGTGTCCGTCAATCTCGACTCGAGCAGACGCTGGAAATCAACAATCGGTGTCTTATTATCCGACGAATCTATAACGTGGCGCGATAGTGTAACCTTGTACATGTTCATCGAGACTTTCCGACGCAACTGGAGGACTGATCTTCTGTTTGTAGATCATTGGATGCGTCACCTACGTTATCAGTGGAGATCAGGGTTTCCTTCGAGCTCGATTGCATTCGAGGCAATGGAGAAGTTGTCGGAAAACTTGACACATCATGGGATGAGCTGCTAGATCATGGAAATGAGCCTTTCGGTGAGTAACCTCCTTCCCACTCATGCGTGTACTCATATCTCGTAGACATCTCCTTCCCGTCCGTTGATGGTG
>NW_024541038.1:0-11405 GCF_016647625.1 Suillus subalutaceus
GGCGTTACGGTAGGCCGTATACAACAACAGGTCGGGATTGCACATTACCAGCGTTTCCCAGTGTTCTTCTGCAAGGGGAATATCGGGGACACTCGGAGCAAGTTAAGTCAGAAATCTGCTGGCAGTTCAAATATCGTCTGTTTGAAGGAATTTTAGGTGGACAGGTTCTGCACAGAACACCATTCAATACAAAAAAGAAAGCTGTCCACCCACCGTCCCCTTCAGCTTGTTTTCTTATTTTTGGGATTCTATATCACATCTCACAAATAATGCGCCTCTCCTTCATCCTCGTGGTTGTTGCTGCTTTCAACTTTACAGTGTCTACGCCCGTCGATGATGAACCATCCCGTGGTCACAAGTACTCCTACCAACCTGACCGCCGCCAGGAGGCTTGAAATGCCAAGCAGTAGAATATGACCCCCCCATGTGAGCAGGAGTACTACTCTTCATCCAACCCCATGCCGTTGTCCTCGCCTAGGCCCGGACCAATAGCATAGTCTCTCGAAGATACCACATAGATCACCACACCAACGTAAATACTGTATGTATTGTCTACTATAGGGCCCTGCCCCAACGGACAATAAACACGAATTCAAAAAAGAAAAAAAAAAAGAAAAAAACCATGACTCACCGGCGTAGTAGATCACAATCATATGCCTGTGTGTTGAACCTGTCCCGTCGCCACAAGCCAACTAACATCCACCAACAGCAACTACTAGATTCATCTCATTATCGTTGAAGGGTGCATCTAAAACGGCCGCCGGCGGGAACGGCAGACTGATGGGGGCATGCCTCCCATTGGCAGGGCATTCGTGCACCTGCGACTCCCACGTATTGCCTCTAATTAGATGTGATTATAAATATGGCTAGTAAAATGACAGACTTACAAGCGCTTCCAAGCCTCCTTCAATATCTCTTGGATAAAGCGTGACTTATTGCAAACACCGCGCCTCTAGGACCAGGCAAAACTCAAACTCTGGGCGCCTGAGGGCGCCCTAGCTAAGCTACGACAATATTCCTGACAATGTTGCCTCATCCCATTCGTCAGCCTCGCCATTGTAATTAACCACCACAACATCACCTATTGAATAGCCTGTAGTATCATTCCTTGCACGACCCGATCTGACTCGTCAAAATAAAAAGCATTTCTCTTGAGCACTTCAACTTCCTTGATGCTCTGAACTTCCTCAGTCCCTTTCAATTCTTCAAGAGCTGCAAATTCGGCAGCAAGTCGTCAGGCAAGATACTCTCTGGACCAGCAAGAAGGGCTTTCATGTTTTCTTGAATTCAAACTGTGTTATCAGGGATCTAAATTACATCTCCGCGAGTCTCGGATACACTGGAGTTCTGCCAGGTTCTGAGGAATGCGTATATATATCTTCAACCACATATCTTGCATGGGGGTCATACAATCAAGTATCTTCTTATGCTGCCTCGACCACGGAACAGAAAAGATAAGCGCTGAATTCCTGTTGATCTCTCGAAACTCACAGGTTTGGTCCTTTGTATACCCTTCATCGAGCTTGCTAGTATCGGCACTCCCGTCCTGCAAATGAAATCAACATCTTTCCTTCGTACTCGAATCGGCGAGCCTACTACTAGTACGATGGTGGGATACAACTATCCCGACTTTCTCCGAAACCTCAGTCACTGGTGACTGGGTGAGCTCAAGCTGGGCCTAAATAAGCTTGAATTTTGCAAAGCCCAAGCCGGCAGCTCAAGGCCGTGGCTTCTCCCAGTAGTGAGCGCAGCGAGTCAAAGTGTATTTACTTGACTGATATTGTCATCTGTTTGACGTTAGTACCACACCTTTCTAATTCTGCCGAGACCATGCGCCACTGACCACCTGCCAGCACACACATAGCGTTTGCTAGCGCCCGCAACGTCACTTCGCAGCATCCAGCACCCCCAAAGCCGCGGCTTTCGCCCGTCTTGGGCTCACGGGTTAGGTTTGAAATCTAGTGAGTGACTGCAAATCTGAAAATTGGGTGAGTAAATCATCATCGTCGTCATGGAGAAGTGCATCCAGCACATTATTTGAAGCGTTCATGACGTACCTTCAAGAGGATGATATCACAGAGCATGAGCTGGCATCTGTTTATCCAGCAATGCAGGCACATGCAGATTGGCTGCCCTCATACTCACTGCGCATAAAAGCCAACGTAGCGTTTGACTCAGAGGACATGGTCAGTTTCAGGGATGATATTCACCTCACTCACCACCATGATCATATCTTTCGCAGCGATGGCTGGCGTAGCTATCGCATCTGACAGCCTGACAATAACACCAATGGGTCTACCCTGCGACACCCCTAGTAAGCACTTCTGCGGTCCACGTGCAGACCTTGGGCTGCGTGCTTACGACTAGTATCCGCAGATCAAGCGGAGTGCTCGACGGGCATCAAAATTTGGAACAACGACAACGATTTCATGTATTTTTGCGGACCTTCAAGCACAATTGTTTACTACGAGGCATGTTCGTGTAAAAATTGCTGTTACATAGATGTCCTGGGGAACTACCAGTGTTGAGCCTTAGTGAGCTTGTCGTTCCCCACTGCCTTTGGAGTCCGAGTGTTGATGTGCTCGCTTAGCCTGATATGTGCAAGACTCTGGGCGTGAAAAAGTGGTGTGATGTAATGTCAATCATATGACATACATTATCTTAATGTGTCCGTCGGGAGTAAGCAAGATGTTATCGAGCTTGAACATAGTAGATGATACAATTCACGTGGAAAAAGTCCAAAACATGAAGAACCCCCGATGCGTGAAACTTGGCTTAGCGGAACCAGAACATGAGGTCGATGCCACGAACATACACCATGCCGAGATACATGCACGTGTCAGTCTGGAAACACGAGTGCAAGCCAGGCAGGAAGGAGTGTCGTTCGCGAGCGGCAGTAAGAATACTCGTTTCCCCTAGATTAGACATACCTCTCGACTTCAATCGTCATCAATGACAATCTTATTGAGCGCCTTGATGCCATACAACTCTTGATCAGAACAACCATGATCTTGAATTCGTCCAGACCGACTTTGCGCTTGCGACTTGAATGGGGATCAGGAAGAGGTTGCATCGCCAAACCCGGCTGTGGGGGCCCAAGACTTTGTGAGCATATCTGCTAACACGATGCATATAAACATACCTGAGACTCAGAGGTCGCGTACTCTTCTTGCTCTTGGTACCGAAGGTAAGGGAGGCAACAGCGGTTCATTGGGGTAAGTAGGGGGCAAGAACCCGAGCACCTGGAGGAGGACGAGCAGGAACATGGGACGGCGGCTGACACTGATAATAGTAATAGTCAACACCATTCTGCGCCGCCTCACTTTGCTTGGAGGCGCGGCCTCTCAGGAAATTACAGGATACCTACCGTGCTGCGACAATAGCCTGCATGATGAAGGTAATCCTGCAATACCCAATCTGATTGTTTCTCTCGTATCAATTTTCTCAAAGTGGAGATGATCAGTTATGTCTACTCTATATGATAATAATCAGTGCTACTCAATAATCGATGCAGGCGATGAAGCTTGCGGCGTAATGAATGGTGTGTCATGTGTCGTCACTGCTCTCGTCTTTTAATGTCGATTGATCATCGCCGTCAAGTACCGTCGATTCGTCGTCGGTCTGTATTCTTGACTCATTATCACTCTCGTACTCGGAAACCTCATCGATAATCAGAGATTCCTTCCTTGCAAGATCCTTGTCTGTTTGTGGACTCGGTTCTGGATGAGTGTCGACGAATGCTTGTAATGATATGGGTTCATCTTCTGGATCGGGTGGCTGGAGCGTCGATCCCTCCGCTTCGTAGAAATCGGTGAGGGTGAGCGAACGCATGTTGAAGCCCTGGTATGTCCAGTTGGCGAGGTTCACGAATTATATCTCAAAAAGCGTACCTCTTTCTCGACCTTCGTCAACGCTTCTTCATCATGCTCCATGGCGCGCATACATTCCCTCACTGGGACCATCGCAGCGTTGCGGCATAATTCGCGCAAATCAGAACCAGAGAAACCTGTTGTCTGAGAAGCAAGGATGCGCAAGGAAAGATTAGGATCCAATTTCGTGTCCTTGAGCATCTGATGAAGTTCAGAGCAAGCAATGTACATCAGTGATGTAGACACGTACTAGGGACAGAATTTTGAAATCTCTGTTCTGCATCTGGAAGAGCCACAGCGAACCGCTTCGGCATGCGCCGCAAAATTGCTGGGTCAATATCACCTGGTCTGTTCGTCGCGCCCAGCACTAGTATCCTGTCAGGGCCTGACGTCAAACCATCCCATGAACTAAGCATCCGAGATCAGTCAAAGATCGACCAGAAAATGGATTGCTCACGTCATGAATTCTGCCTTCATCATACCCATGACCTCGTGGTCATCTCCACGGCGTTCCCTCAGGAAGGAGTCGATCTCATCGACAAATATGATCGCAGGTTGGACCTTCCGTGCGAGGCTGAACAGACCTGCGACTAGCTTGTTAGACTCACCGAACCACTTATTTGTGAGTGTTGATGCGGGAACGTTAATGAATGTTGCGCCAGATTCTTTGGCCAGCGCACGTGCGAGCATAGTCTTCCCGCATCCCGGAGGTCCGTAGAGTAAAACTCCTTTTGGGGCTCCAAGAAGGGGAGAGGCCGAAGTGAAAAGGGTGGGATGGATTAAAGGATAGATTATAGTTTCACGGAGAGATGATACGATTAGCTCCAGACCCCCGATGTCTAAGAAATGTTGGTTGGGCATAGGAAATTCATTTGCAAATTACGGCGGACTAACCCTGAAATCGGACGGTGATTTCGTCTGGGTGTACGACCTCCTTTGATATCGCTCCTGCATGAAGTTCCAGAGGTCAGCAGGAAGCGGTGCGTAGCCGAGGAGGTTACGCGCACTCTCATACTCATCCAGCTTGAGGTTCTTTTGTCCGATGAGCTTCTTGATTGCCTCGGCACTCTTTGTTGTGAGGTTGTCACTCTCGTTTGAAGTACCACTACAAGGATGTTAACTCTGCTTGCCGGAAAATTCCATGACGGCGACGTACGCGAATAGCACAGTAAACCGCTGCCTAATGCGGATCCTCAGCTCACGAGAGCAAAATGGTTAACAAAATGAATAATCACCTGGGAAGCTAGGAATAGAGCAACTGCAAGCATATCAGCATAGTAAGCAGTATTTGTGAACGAAAGCAGCGGTAAAACATACCATCCAGGATTATGAAGCGTCTCGTATTCAGGGGAGATGTCATCGAAGAAGAAAGTTCGATTTTCTATCTGCAGTCAAAAAGCAGACACCCGTGCCCACAACTTTTCAGGAGAATGTGTGATGACTGGCAGCTGCAGCGTGGTCGGGTAATCACAGATCCATATTGTGTTGTTTGTATGTGTTTGACAAGAGCTTTAGAATTCAATAGAGTCAAACTTCATTGGGTTGGTCAGATGCCTTACTGAATGGTATTAATACGAGCACTGATTTTGGTCCCTACATATTGTGGCTGGTCGCTAGCGCTGGTCTTACGAACTCATCTGAGAACTACTCAAATCTCGCTTTAAATTTATTGATATGCAGATTGTTTGCCGAGTTTGGCCTAGTACGGCAAAAATCAATCTTCGCCACGGAGGCTTAATGAGTAGTCCAAGTCCAAGCTCCAAGATTGCATATGCTAGGTGCCTCATAGGTTAACTTTCATCGTCCCTCTGCAGCCAGGCTGACTGTGGCCACTATCGTACTTGGACCAAAGGAAAGCAAAAAACATGCCAGGACCGTGGATTGAACACGGGACCTCCAGAAAACATCACACTTCAGTCTGTTGCTCTCCCAGCTGAGCTATCCCGGCTACGAATGCAACGAGCCCATTTGACAGCTATATTTCGATGTACACCTTATCTAGGTGTCAGTGCGGTGGCAAATACAATACATAGTTTGCTACAACTACGTGGACATCCGTTGGCGAAGCCTGCTGAAGTCAGTCCAACGTTCTCCGAATCAGACGGCCCCCACGGCAGCGGAAGAACGGGTCCACTCCGGAAATATAAACATGATTCGACAAGAAAATATCTCGTAATTGGAAATCATGTGGTCTGCCAGGGTCTGTCCAGTGATAGCTTCTGTTATCGGACAGAATTGGAATACTTCTGTCAATCCCCGTCCACGTTCCTCAGCTACGTCGGCTTTTCGGGCAGGTTGAAGCTACCTTAAATAAGGCACCCTGACCACTCTGGTCTTCCCCAGACTCTCTTATCGCACCCCCCACCATGACAACCATACAATTAACTCGATGGACGAAATACTTTGGTGATATCTATGGAAATGCAAAGCCACCTGTTCTAGGCTCTTTCGCAGTGAAAGAGATAGAGGACAAATCTCGGGAGGTAATGAAAGACCATCTCCGTGAGTGTTATCATCCGTTCAAGTCGCGACTCTTGATTTGAACGAGGGAGCTAGCGGCATACATGTACACGTTGGGAGTGCGGGAACGTGCTCGACGGCCGCTGCAAATAGGCGTGCGTTCGACCGGTGGAAAATCGTCCCTGCAATGCTCAAGGATTGTACTAATCGAAGTGTCGAAGTGAGTATTTATGAGCGTGTGACACCCCTATCTAATGTATTTCTGCGTCTGGGTAGACAACGATTTTTGGAGAGAAGTTCCATGCGCCTCTTTTCATTGCACCCGTAGGTGTACAGGGTATCTTGCACGCAGACGGAGAACTCGCAACTGCAAGGGCTGCCGCTGCCTGCGGGATCCCTTACATCATGAGCTCGGCATCATCCCGGTCGATTGAGGATATTGCAAAGGCAAACGGGCCTGATGGTCAGCGGTGGTATCAGCTCTACTGGTATGTTTAATCTCGTATCACCATTCCCCTTATCATAACTCGGCTGCGAACACCTTAGGCCGCGCACGGATGAAATAACAATATCCTTCTCAACCGTGCCAAAGCTGCAGGCTTCACTGCGCTCGTGATCACGCTCGATACCATGCTCTTGGGTTGGCGTCCACACGACCTTGATACTCACTACATACCTTTCTTGTACGGTGTCGGCATCCAGGTTGGCTTGTCCGACCCCGTGTTCATGAAGCGCTCTGGGTACGAACCTGTGCACGAGACCACCAAGTTCCCTTTCGAGCCAGAGAAGATCAGAAACGCGGCGTTGAACGCGGGTGATGCGAATGCCAAGAAGGCAATGAAATTGGGCAAGGACTGGCTCGCAGAAACCAACTCAGGTCTTTTCAGGTCCTGGGAGGATCTACAATTTATCAAGGATCACTGGGACGGGCCTATCATTTTGAAGGGAATTCAACGAGTGTCGGCAAGTTCATGTCTTTCAATTCAATGACGACTTGTGACAATGTTTGCAACAGGATGCGGAGAAGGCTATTGAGATGGGCATTCACGGGATCATTGTGTCTAACCACGGTGGACGGCAGGTGGACGGTGCCATTGGCTCCTTGGATGCATTAGCCAAGATCATGCGCTCGCCGAAGGTCCTTGGTGCGCAGACGAAAGGCGACCTGACAGTGCTATTCGACTCTGGTATTCGCACAGGCAGTGATGTCATCAAGGCAATGGCAATGGGTGCCCAGGGCGTCCTCAGTACGTGTCATGGCTTTTCTACAGTAGTAACTTTTTTACTAAAGAATTCTAGTCGCTCGTCCATACATGTACGGTCTTTCCATTGCCGGACAAGCGGGAGTCGAGCAGATTTTGATGCAAACCGTGACTGATATGCATCTCACGATGGGTCTCTGCGGGTACAGTGATGTTAATGACATCATTGGGAAGCGGGAAGAACTTCTCGAACTCGTAGATGATTGAACGGCAAGCTGCATTGCAAATTGACACATCATTTGTCCTAGAAGACTGTATTATGGACTATGTATTCCAAATGGCATCGAGAAGTTCATCAAAGCAGGAAAGTAAACTCGCCCCGAAAGTTTGTCAAAACGCAAAACACCCTTTAGATCCCGGCTTCTCCCGTGATAAACAAGAAACCGTCATCTCCAGTCGTTGCACATGATCTAGATTAAAACTGCATTCATTACAAAAGCAAGCGCTTGTACACGACATTGGCACTACAGCTGACCATGCCCCAAATAGGTCTGTTCTGACATCCATTGAAAGTAGCTGCATAAGCGAGTCTTAAAGGAAACTGCTTGCGATTCACTAGCACTGTCCAGGTCGAGCGATAGTGGTGATTAAATGAAAAAAGTCATCCGTGGAATAAAGAAGCTTTCGAGGTTGTTGAGCATTTGGACTTCGACGAATCGACGATGGAAATATTCAATTAACCTTCAGATCCAATCGATGGGGAGGAATTCCCGGCTCAGGAGTCAGTGAGCATGGTTGGTGTCTGACTGGGTCAGATAAGTGCGTGGTCTTAAGATATTCGAACTTAAGTATAGACTACATTCGATTGGCAATCTTTCCATGATGGGTCTACACTCACAGTAATTGTCCAGAATTTATCATTGAGGATCAGTGCTCATGCTTGATACGTAAAACGTCGAGTGGCAGGTTCAAGATAATAAGTAGTGATGATTATTTACTAGCTAATTGGAATACATGAAGACCATAAACTTCGAATGAAGACCATAAATTTACATGAAGACCATAAAATATAAACTATTGATAGATAATAAAGAGTAGTGATTATTATTTACTGATAAGTTTGCGAATACACGAAGAGCATAAACTATAAACTATTGTACCCATCCTTTCCAAGCAGCTTCCCAACCCTCCACGAAGCACTCCTCGGCGAATGCGCTTACAGCCCACGTACGTGCACGCATCCTCATCGCTTGCTCCTCCGACTTATCCATGCTCAACACTGTGTGCATGGCGTTCGCGAAGCTCTGCGAATCGAGTGCATGGAATCCGGTTGCTTCACCGTTCAGAGGCACAACAATATCATGAAGTGGACCACCGGAAGCGTGTGTCACAGGAATCACACCTGCAGCCTAGTTTCGTCACAGGTAAGTTGCACAGAACAGATATAGGTGAAACAGGGAATCTGCACCATGAATTCAACGACGTTTTATTCCAAAATGTTCGTCCACCATCGTGCTGAGCCCGATGCTCGCCATTGCGAGCCAGTCCGAGCATCTCGGGGTAGCTTGCGTTGACGATGAACTGGATATGAGGGGTAATCTTGAGTTCTTCTGCGAGATCTCTAAGGGACTGCACACGCGCGTGGTCGTCCGCGTTACGTGCACCACCCAGTAGGAAAAGTTTCACAGAAGAGGAGCCAGAAGTATATGATGGGTGATCGGCCAACAGCTGCGCAAAAGCGCGAAGTTGAGCAGGGTGATCTTTCTCTGGCCTTTATAAGTAACACTTGAGCTCCAGCAATGAATGAAAAGTGGAATGAAAATAACCTGAATTGTGCGATACTCAGTATGATTCTTTCCCTCTTGTCCAACGGGAATTGTGACATCTCGCGGGTATCACATGGTGGGTAGACAATTTTGGCCTCTCGTTTCTTGCTTGCTGACTCGGTGTGTAGTTTTCTTGACCTCTTGAACATAGTCGCAAAGAGAAGAAGAGCAAAAAGGGGGTTAAAAAGTGCATGGCGTTCATGATGGGGTCAGAGTGCGAGAGTATTGCATCGACATGATTCTTTGTCCAGCTGGAGTTGGCCATAATGAAGGAAGGGCGAGAGAGTGCCAGGGAGTAGTGTATACATTAAGAAACGGTAATACCTATGGGAGAAATTGTTATGATAAGTGACATCGCAACGCCAAAGTCACAAACCAAATCACAGCAGGGGACAAAATTCTGAAAGGAGCAAGAATACAAGAGGTGGAAGGTGGATCACTTGTACTCACCACATCTTCCCGCGGCTCAATACCAACGAGCCTGCGACATCTCCACGGTTGGTATGACCCACCTGTCTGGCCTTTACACGGGCCAACATGTCCGTACTGATTGTCGGATAATGTACATATGCACCCATAGGTATGGAGCCCTTAGTAATCCACGCAACTACATGGAATGTAAAAGCGTAACCCATGCTGTCTAGGCGGTATGAGCATCGATAACCCTACAGCATCCAAACAGGTAGGCCTACCAATGTAAGTCTGGGATGACTTGGGCTAAAGCTTCCCAAGCGAGAATCATGGACCCAAGACTCTGGCCAAGAAGTGTAAAACGTGGCCAGGCAGCATCCTCCACTAAGCGTCTCTTCTTTAGGAAGACGAAATGCAAAGATTTCGGGTCAAGGGAGATATCAAAGCGTGCTTCGACTTGAGCTATTATTTGTTCTTTGGTCACGTCGACGTCTCCAGTATATACTAATGAGACGCAATTAGGATGTGCACGTTGGGTGGCTGCTATAGCGGTCCAGAGGACACGTTCACCTCCCCCACCTGCATTGCTACAAGAATCTCACGAGTCAAACATCACCCAGTTCTTGGTGGAAAAAACCTACCAGTAGGGATGGAAGAAACCGATAAATTGGGGGTTTGATGTGGTGGGGATGCCAAGGGTCTTGATAATGGCATGGCGAGCTTGTGCTGAGTGTCTGGCAAGTTTATTTGTGTAAGCAGTAAAATGATGATACCAAGAAGGCCTGTTAAGAAGGCACAGCAGAGCAATAGCGGAAGCCATGTGCAAGTACTGTATGGTCTGCTCTGAGGCTCGCCTCGCTGAGATGGCAAGAGCCAAAAACAATGTGCCCCGCAAGTCCCGCAGGACTACCGTATTATAATCGACACAGCCACCTCACTCTAGTACAGTAGTACTCCACCATACATGTCCCGTTTAAGTCTCTCCCGTTTCCAAGGCAATGGCAACTTGAATCAACTTTATTTACTTATTCGCACTCATGGCTGCCACTCATCCGCGTCACATAGCCTACTTGCGGGGCAGTGCGGGGCCCGATAGTACGAGCTTATGTGTTCCCCATCCGGCAGAACATTATCGTTATTCTAGAATGATGCATGTCCAAACTGAACCAAACCACCAAACCCTCGTAGACAGGAACCGCAGTCGGCCCAAAGTCTACCCACACAAGATCATGATGAGTTTCTATCTCAGTTGGCCAGTGGCTGCACAGCAATTTCAAGGTGAGCTATAGAATTTCTTTTTTACTCTCATAGCTTATTATCATAGGTCTCGCTTGGCTGCTCCTGTGAGCCTCACGAACCGCATGGCCATATGTAAGGTCCTCTACATTTCCTGCGCGAAATTCGCTGTTAACCGACAGCAGTGGTAGTTACACGGAAATACTCGGGTGAGTGACTTTCGCCCTCGAGTAAGAGTCTACTAAGTTCCCATGTAAAGTTTAAGGCTTTGGGTAGCATAGCTATGCAAACATCGTAGCCGGTCTACCAATCAAGAAGCTTGGTTCAGCGCTGGCAGATGAGCGCTCTCTACATTCGTACCTTCTTATATATCTAAACCGCCCACGAAACTCTTTGGATTT